>NC_135862.1:23208027-23508027 GCF_031162955.1 Sander vitreus
CGTTTTGAGTTTCTAGTTTTAGTTCATCTCTTATTTATAAGTACATATCTGCACATGCATACATATTCAGGCCAGGATCGGTGCTGGGATGATTTGGGCTCCCATTACTATCCGTGTAGAGTAAAGGAGGGGGGTAGTGCTCAACCTCAGGCAGTGAGGTGAGTGAGGCCAGCCTAGATTTTGGGTGACGCACTCACACGCATGCGTTGCACATACACACACACACACACACACACACACACACACACACACACACACACACACACACACACACACACACACACACACGTGCTGATACACGCACATTGAAACTCCCTTGCAAACAGAGTGATAATGATAGTCTAGCATCCATTCATTTTTCTTTGAGAACAGTCATTACTGTCATCACTGTTCCTCTCTGAATCACTTACTGTCAGTTCATGACACACACACACACACACACACACACACACACACACACACACACACAAAGACACACACTCTCACCCACTTTAGATGTAACTTACCCTTTCAACCTCTGCTTCTGTATTTCTATTTTTCCTCCACCTCCCCTGCTACTGGTGAATCCTTGACATGACAGAGCACCCCTCTCGTTTGGCCCCCCATGGCTGCCTGTCAGCCAGCAGACAATAGGGATCGAGGCACATTTGCCTTTCTAAAGAGGCAGCGCTGCTTCACCCTTCCTACCACACTTCCTCTCTCTCTCTCTCTCTCTCTCTCTCCCTCCCCTCATTATCCTCTTCGCTCCATCTTTCCCCCATCGCTTTCTGTCAACTGTGATAACTCATTAATATGTCACAGACCTGTGTGTGTCTTCCTGGGTGTGTTACAGGAGGCCTATCAATGAGCAGAGAGCTGTGTGATTGGGTTAAATACAGGGATTCAAATGAGGTAAAGGCCAACCATGCTCTCTCATGTGACCAGACTCATCACTGTGTGCATGCCAGATAACAAAAATAAAGGTCAGAAATAGGGAGAGCAAGCACTCCCACAGATGCATTGTTTATTTTATATTAACAGCAAGTGTGAAGGAACGCTGAAGGAGGCAGAACAAAAAATGTCCGAGTGGACTTTTTGTTATTGATTAAATAAAAGGAAAACTGCATATCTATATACCTGTATTGCCTAGTGTTAGATGAGAAGATTGATACCACTCTCATGCCTGTATGGCAAATATGAAGCTACCGACAGCAGCCAGGCTAACTTTTTCAACCTGTTTCCAGTCATATTGCTAAGCTAACTGGCTGCTGGCGGTAGCTTTAATATAAGTGCAAGAAGTAGAACCTATTTTATTCTTTGTTCTCTAAAAAGATAGTTTTCTACTTTAATCCAACACTTCCATGAACATCTGCCTAAAATGTGTGTCAGTTTGTGCCCATATATTAATTATTAATTAATAAAAAGGATTCATTTTTTTCCAAACAAAAATATTGGGAGAATGAAATAGAGATTGCTAGAGGGAGAAATACAGGTTAAATACACAAAGAGGGAGACATGTCGAGATGCTCCATCAGTAGACTGGCCCCTCTCCCTTAGGAGCAGATTTATGTTTAAAACATCACTCTGACTGAAGCAGGTTCAGTTAGAGTTAAATGCTTTGATCAACATGCTCGCTTTGTGCTGTGTGTCTGACCTACGTGTGAGTTACACGGGGCTTCTTAAGTTTGGATGCTGCTCAGCGTCGACTCGGCGGTCGTGCAAACTGAGCTCTGCTCAGGCTGGGTCTTGAGTGTGTGTGTGTGTGTGTGTGTGTGTGTGCCCCGGGCGCTTCTTCCTGAGTGGTCCCTGGGTGCTCCTCAAACTGACACACACACACACACACACACACACACACACACACACACACACACACACATACTCAAGCAGTTGTACCTGCACACCTGGGGATTGACATATGAATGCACACGCAACACACACATATGTACGCATGCATCCATATTGATTAGACAAAGTGTGCACACACATTCACATTAGCAGACAGGCATGCACAGTATGGCCCCAGGCTGCAGGGATCAGTGAGGTGCTTATGAAGGCTGAGGTAAGGGTGAAGACAGGGTGAATACAACTTACACTGCAGAGTATCATTTCAGGTCACAGCTCTAAACACTGTAAACTCACCACAGTGGATTACTGATCCAAACGTGGTGTCAGTTGAGCTCAGTAATCTTGATAATCTAGTCTAAATGTTTCCAAAATGCAGCATATATAGTATAAAATGTTCCTGCAAATTATCCAACAGTTCTTCCAAGACGAGTGACTTTCTTTATTATTGTGACTCCTGGCTACTGATTGACACGTCATCCTTTTAATGCACTTGAACGGATGATGTTTTTTCATCATTAGACTGCAGTTTGATGGGGGCGAATCCTCTTGAAGCGGATTTGTTTTCCTGGCCTAGATCAGGGCTGCCAGCGCTGGTGGAAGTGCATGTACTCTGTGTGTGTGTGTGTGCGCGCGCAACAGAACTGCAGAGCCCCAGTGAAGTTGATTCCTGTCAAGCCCGTAGCACCACACTCAGACAGGGCTTGACCAAGCGTTTAAACGCTGCTCTAGGATTTCCCGCTAGTATGGGCTGAGTGGAAGTGTCAGTCATTGAGTTGTGTGTGTGTGTGTGTGTGTGTGTGAGGGGGGGGAATTGGTAGAATTGATGAAAAAGGTTGGAAGGCTAGCTTTTAGCATCAGAGACAGAGAACAAGTGAGAAGTTGGGTTTGATTAAAATACAGAGGTCAATTGTAGAAGGGTAGACCATGAAAGCAATCTGACAGTTAAATTCAGTTTAAAAAGCAAGTTTGTCTTAGAACCATGTCTGTTTCTGGCGCACCGTCACACTGTTTTTTCAAGAGCTACCATGACTACTTAAATTTAAAATCTGAAGCAAAACCCAAGCTTCATGTGCAGGCAGGATTCATGTTAGTATTTCACTAAAGGGAAGTGCCTAGTAAGCAAACTTAATTTAAGTCAGATTGGTGTTATTTCTTTGATTGACAAGAAGTCTAGTACATTACATTCATAATTTAGCTGGGAAAGCCCTGGAACCCACTCAGTGACCCCTGGGAGTTTTTGGCTCCATTTCATGGCATCCACCAGTGCTTGAAATGAGCTACCACATATAACACGTACAGGCAGATACACATACATATGCATGCTGAATCAGGTGATGCTCTTGTCCACCGCTAAGCAATAGACCTGAGAGATGGGTGATGGAAGTCTCAGGAGAGACAGAAGGATGATGGGATGAGAGGATAGTGAGGCGGTGAGAGAGTGATTGGATGTTGAGTATGTGGTGTTGCTATGAGTGATGGGCAGGGCAGGTGGTTAATGACTGGCAACACAAGAGTGTGTGTGTGTGTGTGTGTGTGTGTGTGTGTAATCTGCTGGTGTGGGGCTTTGAGATTTCGAGGAAATGTGTGTGTGTGTGTGTATGTGTGAGTCTTTTGTGCCACTGTGATCTTAAAGTCCCATTAAAGCAGGAGAGGGGTGGGGGTGGGCAGACTTGTCACTTCAGAGGGGCGGCTGTGGAGAACGGAGGGATTGACTGTGTGAGTTGGCCTTGAGGGAGCTAAAGCCTTGAAAATCATCAGTCGTACAGCGTGACAAAAGAAAGAACAGTTTTTTTGAGTTTGTGTGTGTGTGACAAAGTTGATGAGAGTCCAAGCATGCAAATGTTTATTTGTTTTGTGTGTGTGTGTTGACTTGACTTTTTAAATTGGGCTGCCACTGCAAGATTTAAATGATAATGGATCTGTTGACCCTGAGAAATGCTGCATTTGCAAGTGTGCAGTTTTGTGACCGTGATGGGGGGGGAGGGGGGGGGGAGGTAAAAAGGGGAAGCTAGTGAATTCACTGTTTTTGTGTATCATTAGTGTGTGTGTGTGTGTGTGTGTGTGTGTGTGTGTGCATACATGCATGCGTGTGTGTGCTTTCCTGTGCCGGCCTGCTTTGTCCTCTCTCCTAGTTGAAATGGACTGAATAAGGCGATGGGAGGTGAACTTTTTGTCTGGTGTGGATGTGTGTTTATTTTGGTGAAATGTGTTTGCCTGTTTTGATTGTGCACAGGCCACAAAGGGATCACACACACACACACACACACATACACATACTCAACTTGGCTTTTATTGGAGCAGACAAAGCACACAGTTAACCAGCTAGCTGCATGACAGCCACAGTAACATTTATGAAACACTTATCTATGCAAACATATTAGGCATTTGGAAAAGTGTGTTTGACTGCATCCTTGTGTTAGTTTCTGCTGCGTTTTGTATATTTGTGTGTGTGTGTGTGTGTGTGTGTGTGTGTGTGTGTGTGTGTGTGTGGAGTCACAGTCCAAAGTGTTTTTTCTTTCTCTCTGCGATCTTCACTCACAGTGTTTCTGTCAATCTGCCAATTTCTCTGGTACATGGTACCCTCTCCTTCTCATCTCTTTCCCTCATTTGGCCTTTTGCTCTCTCCATTTCTTTTTCTCTTGTCTCTTACTTTCCTTTTTCTCCCGTCTGTTTCACCCAGCATGCTTTTCCATATGCTTCTGGATACAAGACAGGCACCTCACTTTGGACTTTCCTCTTTCTTTCTATCTGTGCTGGCTGTACCTTTCTATATTTCCTTTCGTCCTTGCCTTTTTACCCCCTCTTTTACTTTTGCTCTTTCCATCCTTCTAGCTCCCTCTCTTTGCCCCTCCCCCCATCTATTGTCCTGGTTAATCTGGCCTGCTCTCCAGCTGTTCCCTTGTGTCCACATGATGCATTAATACAGGTTACCCCAACCCATTGCTTATGCTGTACACCCCACACAATGGTGCACACACACACACACACACACACACACACACACACACACACACACGTATATACACATGACCGACAACTGACTGACTGACAGTCAATGAAGCCATCATTTCAATTCACAGACAATTTAAATCACAGTGATAAATTCACAGACTGTGTACATGATGTACCTTGCTGGACGTGTGCATCATTGACCTGGGACCCGTGTGTTGCTCGATGCATATATCTGCCTGTTATCACACTGACATACTTATTGTCTCCAGGCTGCTTCGCCTGCATCCTGTGATCAGCTTCCATACAAATTTGCATCCAATTCTTTGCCAGTCTTCTTGATTTGGATTTTAAATGTCTGGTGCGATAAACCTTGATAAAGGTCATGTAGATCAGAGACTCCGGGCTTTTCTGTTTGATCGATCATAAATTCCACCTTGTCTAATATTCTCATTTGGTCCCTGGGGTATTTAGAAATGTATTTAACTTATATCGTTTGCAACAGTGATTAATTTCCCTAGGAGGTAGATCTGAGAGTGCGTGTGTGCGTGCGTGTGTGTGGCATGCGTAAGTCGCTGTGTCCTTGAATGGGCTTACTGCTACAGCTGGAACATCATACGCTCTCCCCTCTCCAACAGTTCTCTCTCACTTTTACACACACAGACAAATCACACACACACACACGCACACGCGCACACACACACACACACCCCCAAACCAGCCTTTTAAACCTATTCTCCCCCTTTCCTTCCATTTCTCCCAGCTTAGCAGAAGATTGGGAAGGCGTGAAATGGAGGACGGCGGTGAAAGAGTGCCACTGAAGCGGCTGGCATTTTTACAGGACAACGTAAATCAGAGTAGTACACGTACCACAAGTTTATCCTCATCCCTTTTTTCTCTTACACATGGAGCAAAGATGGAGGAAAAAAGAGCCAGAAGGGGTTGTTGATCGAACTGTGATGGGACTCTGCTTGTTCAATTTGGGGAAAGACAAACATGTTGGGCAGTTCAAAAAGTAGGGAATATCAGCAGCTTGATTGAGTTAGGAGGAATAAAGCAATTAAATTTTTTTCAGCTCTTTGTTGCAACTATTAGATATCATTTTCAAACAGATCTCTATCTTTTATGTTACCAGAACCCAAAGCAAAAGTGTAAGCCCAAAATGAAAACAGCCATGGTCAGCCATGGTTACTAATTAGCGCCTACAGATTTTTAACTGGATGCTCTTACACACACTAATCTGCATAACAACAGCGTATTTCTGCTATAATCTATTTTCATCATTGCATTTAGGTTCTACTTGCTCTTTCTCTCTGTGTCCTTAATATGTCCCCCTTTTCCTGTGTCTTTCCATGCCGAGCTGAGGTGCAAAAGACGCCTGAGGCTGGAAGAACACTGTTCTCATTTTCTCTGTCGCTCACTCTCTCTTGCTCTCTCTATCACATACACATACGTACGCACACATACATACGCACACAGAAGGACACACATTCATATGCACACACACTTGCTTCAGGCCCCTTTGTGTTTTAGCTGCAGGTCAATCCTTACGAAACCATGTGAAATAGTTTCTCAACGTCATCCTTAACGATCAGTGCGTGGATATATAGTGCAGTCGGGTCTGACCTAAGAACTTAAGCAAGTCTTGGTAAATTGAGTCACTTTCTATCCATGATTTCTGTCAGCCCAGGGTGCCTCCCTCTTTCTCTCACTTTCTTTCTTTTTTCTTGCTGTTATGAAAGGTATTATAAAAGTGACTGGGCTCTAACAGTGTGATTTCACTGTGTTTTGTGCATGCCGTGGTGAATCTATCATCCCCTTTCTTTCTTGCAAGCACAAGATGTTCCTATGATTCCATTCTGCAAGCGAATCATTTCTTGGGTGTCACTACAAGTTGTGTTTTCTGCTTGAGCACAGATATTGAAAAATCTTCCACTACATCCATTTGTGGATTATTGTCCAATCTGTTCTGTCAGTCTCCATTCCAACCTCTCCTTCCAGTCTTGCTCTCTTTCCCACTTCCTCTTATGACACCCTCTGTTTACTTTTGCTGTTATCTCAAACCTGCATACCTTATTGCATACCATACATATCCCTTTTTATTCACAGCTCAGTGAAGGGATCAACCAAAATGATACAAGGAAAGGAAAAGGGTTCACGGCCCATGCGTCCTTCAATAAAGGAAAAGTGAAGGCTAATAATTATATGCTATCCAGAAGTGCCGTTCTTGCTTTGGCTGGCTGTGGCTTGGTTGGGCAGACAGTATGAGCATGAGCAGGAAGGATAAAGCCCTCTTAGAGCTCTGTTTGAATTTTGACTCTGTAAAATGAACGAATGAAAACTAATAGAGAAGGGTAGCTTTACTTGGAGTCTCTTGGCTTGATGGGTTTTTCCAGTCTCTTTCTTTTCTTTCTTTTATTCTCTAACTGTGCAAGGACCGCTGCAGAGTAGCAAGTGAAACATTTTAAGAGTAAGACATAGCTATTTCTGCCTTGGCTATGCCTAATAATCAATAGGAATATTCCAGAAAAAAAGCTTTGCTGTGTCTCAGAGTAGCTCTCTAACCCGCTATACCCCAAACCAGTCTTATCTGCCTCTCCCAGCTGGGCCTATGAGCATCAGAAGTGTGGAGTGGTATAAAGCTTGGATAAAAAAAGCTTGTGCATGTGCCGTGTGTGTTTTTTAAGAGAGTGGGTGAGTGTGTGGGTGCCCAGGTTTTTGTGCAGCATATTTGGTTATACTGTATATGCGTAGTATATCTGTGTGTGTGGTCATAAACATGTCAGTGGCACTCAGGATTTGAAGGTGTGATGATCTCTTCTAGCTGCTGCTGCGGCAGCTGTCAAAGTCACACATGCCTTGTTTCCAGACCGTGATGCATCGGGTGTGAACCATGTAGTCTTTGACAGTTCAGAAAGAAGGATGGAGAAGGACAATTTGTTACAGACAAATAAAGGATGGTCAGTGGAGCCTACTCCAGAGGCTTATGCAACAGAGTCTGCCATTCTCTCTCTTCCTAACCTCAGTTTCAGTCTTTCTGTCTCTTTGCCTCCTTTATGAAAAGCATTGTTGCTATATTTTATGTTGTTGCCTGCAAAGTGGGTTTCAAATGGCTCTCAAAGAGAATTGACAGAAATAGAAAAATCCACCGGGACACGTCATATCTCCGATAGCATATACATTACAGACACAATTATGTCAAAAAAGAGCAGGAGTTGTGCTCAGTGTTTGACTAAACAGGCCTTCAAGAGGGAAATGACTCTGGTTTCAACAGAGGTTCCAGAAACAGCACAGCCAATCCTTATGAGGATGAAGCACTTCTTTGATCATTACTTATAAGGCAAAATACCTTCTCTCCGTTTAATTCCTGCCCATCTTACCTGGGACTGGAGGCAAGACCATAGCCAGGGAGGCAGCAGAAGAAAAGGCTGTACACTTTAAAGTTATTGAAATGAGGGGAGGAACGGCGGGAAATACCAGGGAGAGCTAAGAGTTAAGTCGAGAACTTGTTGAGCTGCTGGAGAGGATCACCCAAACTGTCAGCCTCAGCTCTCGTCTCTGACGTATTTGTTTGGACTTGAAAGTGAGAATATTTGATAGATTTGAGTTTTGTTTCTCTTAATAAATGTATTGTGCATTTTTCACCATGTGTCCGATGCATACCTGTATTGAGGAAAAAAAGCAGCAGTTCTGTGATGGCCATACATTGCCTCAAATGAGACATGTCTGCTTGTGTTAATATGTGTGCTAACTCAATATGGTATGGTTTATTCAGCAGTCAAGTATGAAGCTGTCAGAATCCATTGATTCCTTGGATAAGAAATCCCGCAACAGCCATCACCCTGGTAGGCGTGTTGCACTGGTCTTAACCCTTTAGAGACTGGCTGTTCCTGACAGGGTCACACTCATGTCATCTGCAAGCATGCAGGACCTGACACCAGTGATTAGCATAGAGAAAGCCTCTGAATAGAGCCATGGGCATTGATGATGTTCAGCCTGTCAGGTTGTGGCAGTGTGTGGCAGTTTCTGAAACTGCATCCTCAAAGGAAAAGGAAAGGGACGTCGGTCAGAGTCAGTCGTAATTGAGGCCTGAGAAAACACAAAGAGCATGAGGGGAGGGAGACATGGGGAATACAAGATTGTGACTGACCTCCAGCTGTCCAACAAAGCAGAATATTCTTTATAGTCAAAATAACAGCGTTGGGTTGGTTCATTCTGTCCGTGCCATTTCTGTTGTGCATATAGATTGGACTTAAGATGAACTCATGCCGTGGAGGATGGGGATGTGAGCATGGTGCACAGGTGGCCCAGAGAGAGGTGTCTTATTCTTTTCTGTGCAGATGGACCTCATGCAATTTTGAGCAGGTGACACAAATTATACAATTACCATGTCCCAGGGTGCAAGCCAATACCTATTTCCACCTTAATACAGGAAATAGCATCTTATCATTCCAAAAAAGTTGATTTTTTTTTTTTTTCTTTCTCCCTTTTGCCGGGAATGTAAGTGGACCAAATGTATTCTGAACTTAAAATTGAATAATTGAATAATTTTTTTATGTATTTAATGCAATCTTTCTTTGTGTCCGCCTTCAGGGACAGAAATAATTTGTTTACTCAAATTTAGCCACACACACACACACACACACACACACACACACACACACACACGTAAGTATATGACAAATGCTAGAAGGCTAGGACTTGACTTGCTTATTCCCTATACATTAGAGTGTAGCTGTATTGCACCTCTCCCAGATTGCTTCACAGCTTAATTTGAGTAGAGTTTGACTAGATCTGATAGGTGTTCTCCGATTACTCTGCTACTTCCTACTTAATCTTAGTGTGTGTGTGTGTGTGTAGGTGTGTGTGTGTGTAGTGGCTTGAAGGAGTTAGATTAATGCATGAATGTGTGTGTTTACAAAAGAGATAAACACACCATATGCAGAGAGTGTTTTTAATAATCATTATGCAGCATATAGTAATATAGTAATAGCTGCTTTGATGCATACAGCTCTCAGGCAGTTTATTGTGACTTAGCTATTCCACTCCAAATATTGGCTCTGGTCTGCATGATGAAATGCTAACACAGTTTTAACCACTCCATTGTTTGATTCTTAGCTGCACTGACAGGTGCACATCACACAGCTTTAATATGGGGGGCATCAGCAAAATATTCCAGGCTAGATTTGCAGAACCGGAGGGTGCAGCGAATAGTTCATGTGCAATTTACATGGTTAATATGCCGTTGAAAGTGTCACAGGGGCTCTGTGATCGCGCATGTGTGTTTGTGCCTGTATACATGAAAGCAGGATTGCTGTGGAACCTTAATTAGTCCTGATATGTTTCCCATTTCATCCACAGCTGAACATTCCCTGTTCACAAACCTTAATCAACGTTCATTCATTTTAGCCCATTACAACCCCCGGATTTCTCTCTTTCTTTCTTTTTCTTTCTCTCTCTCTCTCTCTCTCTCTTTATCTATCTTTCTCTTTCTTAACTTGTAGATGTGTTAGCCATTAACCTGCTAATTTACACTGCGATGGGGGAGAGGGAGAGAACACAGAGCCTTGATGCTCTATTTTCTCATGCCTGTCTGTTCTTCCTAATAGCTAAATGTTTTTCTGCAGCTCGTTCATGTAACGCCAGCTTGGAAAGCTCTCACTGACAAAGAGGTTTTAGGATGAAATATAGCAAATTAAGTATGCTTAATCTGCCGTCCTGAGTAAAATAATAGAACTTTAAATGATGGATCATGCAGTTTTTTTTGGGAGCCTACCACCACATTTGCTGTCAAAATGTGTCGTAAAACAGCTCAGGTGTGCACTGATTGGGACTTATTCAAATAGTCTGACAATTGCTTGTTTCAAGTGTGTCTAATCAGAGATGTAATCTGCTGTCAGTTATTTTATTTTTGTGTGTGAGTGTCTGTCTTGGAAAAGATGACATTAAAATTACAATAAATTAAAGGCAGTCATGCTGTTTTAGAAGAGATTGTCTAAATGAAAATGGAAAAAGACAGCAAGTTACTCACCTGACCTACTTGCACTGAGACCTTACAGTATATGATAATACGACTTTTGTTAAAGAGGATCTTTGAACATTTGTTTCCATTTTGCAGTCTGACACTTCCAATCCAACTACCATAAATGCTTAACTTGTTTTAAAAATGAAAAGGTATTTTTCTGGGTTGTTTTAATTATCAATAACCAATATTATTAAAGCTATAGTGCATAGTTTCTGTCGCCCCCATGAGCAGTTCTAAGTAATGACAACAAAACTGTTGGCGCGTCCACATGATACAAGCCTTCCGTGATCACGCACAGCCCCCCCACCCCTCCTCCACACATTTGCTAGTAGCCAAGGAGGACAGGGAGGATTAAAAAAACATCATAGACTCTTCAGAAGAGGTAATTATCTTCACTCGAGTTTCTGCTTGCGAAATTTACCGGACGACACAATCTTCTGAACATAGCCATACTGAGAAATACAGAGAGTTTTGTGGAGCTAATAGTCTTAATTAGCTTTGTAGCAACTAATTTGACAATGGCTTTAATGTAACGGACGTTCATTAATATCAAAAAGTTACGTAATACAGCTTTAACAAAATAACTAGAACTAGAACTGCAAGCAGTTATGATGGGGTCCATGCCTCCCCGGTGCCAGTCCCCCCTGGCACAAGTCGACCCTGACGACGCTAAGAGACCACGAAAGCGGAGCTCGCAAAAGGAGAACCCAAAGCACGACTGCGGCGAGGCAAAAGTCAGGAAATTTGACTAATTGCGAGCTCCAAAGTGTGTAGTGAAATGCAATGGCAAATTTGCCATTCATTAAAAGGCCAAAACGCTTCTACCTCGATTATAGTGCCCCCTAAAGGGCGATCATCACCAAATCTGGTGTAGAACCGCAGAGTGGCATGTTGAACAATAATCTCAAGTATTGTGATGATAGCATTTACTGCGGCAGAGATATTGCCATTGCATTTTTTTCCCTTTAAATCCATTGACTTATTTGCCAAAACGTGTCTACGTTCATTATAGCGCCCCCTAATGGCCGATTTTCACCAAATTTGGTACAGAGGCTCGGAGTGCGATGTCGAACAATACCAAGTTTTGTGGCTAGCTATGAAAATTAGTTTACTTGTAAATTGTGAACAGTTTAACGTAGCAAATTTCTTTTGTTAACTGTTGGTCAGGTCCATCTGTAGATGCTACGTACCAAGTTTCGTGCCAATAGGTCGCACGGCCTAGGAGGAGATAGAAAAAGTTGGTTTCGCGCATTGCACAATATTGCAAAAAAACCTTCTTAGCGGAAATGGGTGGGGACTATATAAACAGATTCAGCTCGATTCAAGGAACCCATGGATGTAAGGTTTTCTAATGTGCGATGTGGAATGTGGGAGTTATAGGCAAAAACACGTTTTGTCATTATAGCGCCACCTAGTGGTCCATGTGTGTAATTTTTGGTATGTGAGGTCCATGAACCACTGTACATCTACACTGTAAATTTGAAGTTGCTCACATTAGTGTAGGTGGTAAATCCAAACCTGGGTCCCATAGGCCACGCCCACTTTGATCAATCAGTACCACACTGTAGGCGTGGCCTCAGGAGTGGGCCTAGATGGTACCCTCAAAATTCTGTAAAAATCGGATGAACCGTTCATGAGATATAAACTTTTTTGTACTTGTAGCGCCACCTAGTGGCCAAATTTTGTAAAATTGGTTGGGGAGCGTCAGCGTGTCATGGCAAACAAGGATCTAAAGTTTTGCATTGATAGGTTGATAGGTGATTGATTTCTTGGCTTTTTTTTGGCCAAGAAATGGCAAAGTTCGTGTTTTTGTAGCTAGCTATGCAAATTTGTTTGTGCGTAATTTGCGCAATTGTTATCCGATAAAAATGCTTTTGATAACTTTTTGTCAGGTCGATCTGAAGATGCTACCTACCAAGTTTCGTGCAAATCGGTCGCATGGTCTAGGAGGAGTTAGAAAAAGTAGGATTACGATAAATCACGATTTTTCATGCATAAAAGTCTAGGCGTGGACGTGGCCTATATCAGGAGATTCAGCTGAATTCAGGGAACGCGTGAATATGTTAATTTTTAATATACAATGTACGGTTCGGGAATTATAAGGCCAAATGCGTTTTTTCTGCTATAGTGCCACCTAGTGGTGGAAGTGTCTGAATTTTTGTGTCCGAGGTCTGTACAGGGTTCTGGACCAGTCCTGAAAACGGTACCCCCCCCACACCATGTACGGTTTAGGCTGTAGTATGAGTTTTACGCGGAGAAAAATAATAATCCTTATGAAATTAATAGGGTTCCACAGCCCTGCTGTGCGAAGGTTCTTCCAGACTCGGGCTTGGACCCCTAATTAAAACAACCACCCAGTGATAGTATTATACTATTTTGATTGGATATTAAAATTGCTGTAAAATAATTTGCTACCTTATTCACAGGCAGAAAGTAGGCCATTGTTCTCCTATACAGTAGATGTAATTGTTACATTGCGCCACACGCACACACACACACACACACACACACACACACACACACACACACACATACACTGCTGTCCCAGTCATTTTCAAGGTCACGGTTCTCCAATCCTCTCTGTTTGTCCCCATTTATCCCGTGTATAATGGGAAGTGCTGACTGGTTTAGGACATACATTTTACACCCCTGCCACTCTGCCTGTTCAGGCTTTTGTAAGTACCATACATGGTTACATGCAGGCTTTTGTGTTCAAAGTTCTATATATTGATTGTTGTCCAGCTATATAATCAGTCCTATTCCACATAAAACAGTAATGTGAAAGACTAAATACAGCAATACCTTTTTTTGCTTTAAGTGAAACCATACGTTGTGCACTGAAAGCATACTAGTGCAAAATAGGTGTTAGGGAGAACTTAGAGGTCAATAGTAGTAGTGGATGTAATTGTGTTTTACCTCCTCTTTCCTTTTAGCTGTGTGCAGCTGTGTAAGGATGCCCCCCAGGGAGGAAAGAAATAAATTAAAAATGGGTAAGGGCAGGGAGCCTGACAGACACATTTATATTTATCTTGAATTCTTAGACTCAAACTGTCTTTGTGTGTGTGTGTGTGTGTGTGTGCTTCAGGCAAATATAGGGTTAACGACTCCCAATGCCTGCGGTCTATAGCTGCCGTAACCCTGCCAGTTAGTGAGGCCAGGTAATTACCTGACAGGTCTGGAGGGCAATGTGTGTGTATGTGCTGGCATGCTGGATGCGCTTGGGTGTACAGTAAGTGTGCACAGATAAGTGCAGGTTTGTGCTTGCATGTGTTTATATGTACATGTGAAGGTGTGCACATGCATTTTGTGTGTGTGTGTGTGTTTGCAGGTTATTTGGGGGGGCTGGGAGAGATAGGAGATTGAATGGAGAGCGGCAGCATTTCTTATCCAATTCAATTAGACAGGTTATATTGACGTGTGCAGAGGACCACCTGCTTGCGTATGCAAAGCACACAGCAAGGGGCTTCACTTGACAGCTACACCCAAATGCACCCCTCCCCTAAGATCAGCACATATTGTGGTTAGATACTGTTCACATCCCCCAATAACACATCCCCCAATAACATACATCACTCCCTCTCTCAGGCATTTTTCACTCTTTTGTGTCTACTGTTTGTCAGTTGACATATAATGCAACCACTTTTAGACAGTAGACAGATTTTTGTGTTTTTCAGATTTGCAATGTTAATGCATTCATCTCATCTTCCTTTAAAGCAAACCAGGCTTCCATAATAGCATATTTTGTTACAGACATAAAGTGATGAGACTCATAGGGATAGAAGATAAAGAGTTTTGTTGCCATGATCACATACATTTTCTTAAAACCCTCTCTACTTATTGCTCCCCAGGCCATTTATTTCTTCTCCATGCCTCAAACCCATCTCATTATTTACCCCTTCTATGCATCCACTCTCGTGTGTGTGTGTGTGTGTGTGTGTGTGTGTGTGTGTGTGTGCGTGTGTGTACCCCAATATGTATGTACTTGTGTGATTTAAGCTACTCAGCTCCCGTCATGGTTCCACCGCTGAGGTGGGATTTATCCAATGTGCGTTCAAAACGAAGCGTCTAGCACAACATATTACAACCCCTTAATCCACAGTGGGTTATACAGAGGAAGAGTGGAAGAAGAGAAACGGTGAGGACAGAGAGGACAAGATTAAAGGTGCAGGAACAAAGGCAAGGAGCAGGAGGAAGAGGAGGAGAAAGAGCATAGAAAGTTGGAAGATTAGGACAGCATCCGAGAGAATGACTACAGAAGTTAAAACGGGATTACATGTTGTGTATAGATTTAGTTATCAGAGACTCGGAGACATTACTGTGGTAATGCTACTCCAGACAAGGAAAGGTCTATGAAATGTGGAACGTTTTAATGCAGTACAGTTGGAGAACTTTGAATTTCCTTCTATTTTTTAATGATAGTGCAGCAATAAAAACATATTTTGCTAGTTAAGGATCATTTGAGCAGATTTCTAAAATGATGACTCGTATAATCCACTGCATTTAATAATCCTATGTTACTGTATATTCAATCCAGGTGTAAAAAAAGAGATAACTGCGCACTCATTTGACCTGTTTCACAGTAGCGAGCTTGTCTTCATATGAACATGTGCATGTTTATAGCAAAGGTTCTTGTTCATTTTCAAATAATTCGTGTTCTGGGGGCTGAAAACCAGTTTTTACTGATACAGGCCACATTACATCATGTTGGATGTTGGAGCCTGAAATAATTCTCTGACCTCGATGCACAAAACAGGAGTGACGGATAATGTGGCGGACAAGTAATAGAGGATTTTATCAGCTGTTCTCTTGGACAGGAAGTGTAGAGTTTAAGTGCACCTATTGTTTTTTTTTGTCCATAATATTTTATCAGATATGTATGCTACTTGGCAGAAATTGAGCAATTGTTATGTCATTGGATGTAAATAATGTGTTCAAGTGTTGAAGAATTGTCCAGAATATGAGCGTAATTCTTTTTTGGGAGACTGGGCTGGTATTTTCCTCAACCCTGCTTTCTACTCCTGCTGCCCCATCCCCCAACCCTTCCTCCCCCCCCTTCATCCTATCCTCTTTTCTGCCTGTTGAGTTCTTGAGAAAGATATCTCTACTGACCACACATCATGCTTTAATCTCAATCATGCTCCCTTTTTCATAGCAGCTTCTGAGTTGGCAGTCACTGGTCTGGAGTATTTGCAGTACTTCTGCAATTCCTCCTCAGCTTGAACTTTTTTCAGTTTTAATTCTGTGTTTGTGCACAACCTTTAGTCCCATGTTCACAATAAGGGAAACTAATTTAAAAGGTTTCTGAGTTTAATCTTTTAAGCTACGCCTCTTCTACATAATACCTCTCCTGTGATTGCCTGTAAGGGGCTATTTAAGACGCTTGTTTCTGGGACTTAGACATTTCATAATCACTCTATGATCTTGTTTCATGGGCTTAGGCTTCTTTCATTCAGTGTGGCTCTAGCAGGGCGGAGCAGCAGGTTTCATATTAATGTTTAGTATCAAGCACACAAGGGGTCTTAAATATATCGGAATGTAAATCTTCTAAAATAATTTCTTTCTAAATAATATTACTGCCAGTAGGTCTTGGTGATATGGCTGAAGTATTTTACCAGTATCAATTTATTATAATGGAAATTATTTGCAATATTAAATTTAAAGTATACTTTAATTTAAGTTTGCTAAATGATAATAGATGATAGACACTATTAAATCAGCCAAAATGTTCATATACAACTTATTTAGTTGTTTTTCAGTTACAGTTTGTCATTAATTTGGATTGTAAAATATGTTTCCAGCTAAATGTTGTATTGGCGTCCTTATTCGCTTTTTTGCCAAGAAAAGGATGAGACGATTGATACCACTCTCAAATCTTTATGGTCCCCAAAATTTTGAACTATTCCTTTTTAAGTTTCAGTTTCCAAAGAGATGAATTCATCTTATTATGGAGACATTTCATCTGTTAACTGTGGAGTTGTGGGTTGCTGATGACTGTAAATGCAATGCTTAATCGTTGGGAAATTAAGCTTACTGCTTTCGGTAGGGATGGGAGGTTACACATCCTGTAATAAATGTGTAGTCTCGCATTGCCAGACTATCCTCCACAGCGCTGAGGAGGGGGGTCTGGCTAGTCGGCACAACATTGCGGGATGGGAGAAAAACGTGCTCTGGTTTATTGGCATTTCTTTCAACCAATCACAATCATCTTGGGTGGCGCTAAACACCGGACACAATGACGGTGACTCTGCAATATAGCCTCGGGAAGGAACTTGTTTTGGTGGAACATGTGTACGTTCAAAATTTGTTTTAGTCGTGCAACAGAAAACTCAGATTGGACAGACAGTCTAGCTAGCTGTCTCGATTTACCCTGCCAAAATCGAAGGGAGTTTAGAATGCCAACACAAAGAAAGCGGAAGGTGACGGACATCTGGCCTAAGAAGAGGGACATCCGGCGGAATTACCGGCAGCACGTGAACAACACTGGAAGTAGAACGCCGTCGCTATGGACTAGAAAATGTGTGGCCGGAGCTGAGGCAAAGGGAGAAAATGAAAATGGGCTTTTATTTTTGTGAAAAAAAGACCGGGGATCTAATCCAGAGCTATATTTCCCCTTCTCTCTCATTGCTGCTTCCCCAGACAGATTACAGGGCTTTGAAGACGCCCTCTGCAGAGGCAGATTTTAAAAATGGGGGCTATTGGATGGGATAGAGGGGGGTTGGGGTGGAGAGGGGATGGGATATAACTCAGAGAGGGAGAATAGTATTGCGTGTGTGTGTGTGTGTGCGTGCGTGCGTTTACGTGCATGCGGGGGGAGAGAGAGAGAGAGAGAGAGAGACTGTCAGAGAGAGAGTGACAGAATGAATAGTTTGAGTCTTTATCAGTGTATGTTTGTGCACTGTATGTTCCCATGTGCAGGTATTTATTCAAAGTGATAAACGTTTGAAAGATATGACAGCGCAGTCTCCACCGCTCTCACCAATCTCCTCATTTCTCTTCACCGTTCCTACCGTTCAGTCTCCCCCTGCTTCTTCCCTCCTTTCCTCCCGCTCCATTCCCCTGTGACGTATGTATAGTTATAATCCACTCAGACATGTTCTGATGTTTTTTTTTGCTTTTTGTTGAGTGTTGGCACTCACCCACACACTCTCTTTCACTCCCCCTCTCTAAATCCTTCCCTCTGTCTATTTCTACTTTCCCCAGAGAGAAAAAGAGAGAGCGCTACTGTATGGTCTGGTGTTTCTGGGACAGCCATTATGTGAATCTGCTGTTTGTTTGTTTGTTTGTCTTTTTTTGTTTGTTCATCTGTGTATCTAGTGAAGATGGCATGATACTGTGTATCTGTGTGTTTTTGCTGGTATATGCACATTCACCTGAGTACATGTATTTAGTCAGATGGAGAGTAAATATTGTATCTCTGTGTAGTATGTTCTTGTATGGCTGTGTTTCTTTGCATGTGAGAGTTGGGTGTGTCTGCTGGGTGCTGTGTGCTCCACGGTGAGGGCTCCTTGTTCACTGCAGGCCAGTGTGTCTCTCATCTCAGGACAAACGTGTGCGAGTGCGTTTGTTCTGACGGTGCATACATACATACAGTACAGTAGTGTGTTTTGCCTGCCAGGTAAATCTAAAAGTCAAGGATCTGGAGGTTGAAGGAATTGAAGGAATACATTTAATACACTTAACTGATAAACCAACAGACACCAGGGTTTCCCGCAGAAAATTTGTTGGTTAAGGTGGGGATTGCCGTGTTTTGACAACCTCAGCCCGTCAGTCAGTCAATGGAAGTCTAACGTTAACCCATACTGTGACAGCTTTCACCTCGCTGTTATATATGCTGTCTGCGTGGAGTTTTGAAAAATGTAAACACACTTGCAACTGCTTTACCGGCATTGCTGTGACTCACTGTGACTTTAATAAAGTCAACATTGTTTCGCTCCGTCGGCACCACAGCTCTGCGTGTGTGTGTGTGTGTGTGTGTGTGTCGGCAGTTGGAGCTCCGCTCTCTGTCAAGATGCAGAGACGTCGGATATACTCGTGCTTATGCGCTCTCGAGTACCGAAATTTGGTAGTACTGACGTGCCGATTAGTTAAGGTGGCAGGCGTGCGTTGTTTAGGCGGCCGCCTAAACTGCAAAGTGCTGCGGGAAACCCTGGACACCACATCATCCACATGTGTTCCAGTGATCAATCCTAACAGACTTTATATGTTTATCGGTGTTTTAAGCCCCCAACGTCTCTACGGATTAGGCAATGGTTAGGGTTAGGGTTAGGTGCCTTGAAGTCAGCGGTCGCAGCGCACCTGGAATGAGACGTTAGGGGCTTAAAACACCATAGAGCACTTTATACTCAGTGCCTGAATTAGACCAAAAAAGTTGCCAGTACCATTATACAGCAGTTCATGACATGATCATTGCATGTCTCCTGGATATATTTAATTCAATCTCACAGTCGAATCGTTATGTCTGAAAATGTGGTTATCAAGGATCATTTCATTGGTCCAATATGGGGACGCTGAATGTCTGATTTTACATGAAATTGCATGCTTTTTCCCAGTAAATCATGATCTATAGCCTATTTTAGTATAAATATCAGCCTATAAACAATACTTTTAATAACAATTAGAAGTAAGGATACTCATCTGCCGCTATTCTCTTAAAGAGGCATGGCAGTGGAGAAATCCACGTGACACAGATACAGGAAATTAATCTGAGATGGGGTGTCTCGGTTCTAAACCGTCTCTGACAATAGTAAACGGTGAGTTCAGCGTCACATGCGTAACCGGAAGTAAAATAACTGATTTTAACCCAAGCCACTTCGTTTTGGTGCCTAAACGCAACCAAATGCCACCTTTTCACAACCTTAACGACGTGTTTAAAACCGCAACCATTATATTAAGGGGTAGGAATAAACAACCTATATCTACTTATGGTTTGGAGGTATTCTCTGTTTTCATGTTTAATGTTTTTCAAGCCTCTGCAGCCATTTATGTCTGTTTGGATGCAAGTTAGTGTGATTTAGCCTACAGTCACACACTAGATTAGACATGGCGTCAGCGCTTGCGTCGTGTATGTGTCCCATTGCAAATGTTTTCCTTTCATTGCAGTCTGATCTATGACTACAAATGGATTAGCAGATTCCGGTCACACTCTCCATTCCTGTCATTTTCTGTTACGTTCTTGTTGCTTATCCATTCATTGTTGCTGAATAAAATCTAAACACCAATGTATGCCTCACTGAGTGAGCCATTCCTCCCAGGCGTGTGAATACCCACAATGCAACACTCTGCGTTGCTAATCCTTTTGGCTGCTGACGAATCACCAACAGTCTGCAGTATGCGTCACTGGCGAGGCTAAATGCTTAACTACACCTTAAGCTTGTCAGATATGAATGAGCTGGAGGACACAGAATGAAGCTGGGCCTATATTTGTGGCTTTTTGTTAAGTGAGCAGGAGTGTGTGCGTGTGCGTCTGTGTGTGTCTCTGCAGTATGTTAGTATCAGGGACTGTGCCGGTGTTGTTTGAGGGGCGAACCTCCCCTCTCCTCCAGTGAAGTTGAATTAGCAGAGCTTATGGAATGATTTCATGTTAATGCTGCCAAATACAGTTTCTTAATCTGCCGTGATTCCCTGTGCAGCATGGTCTTACTGCTTAAGAATACCCTGATTACTCTTCTATTGCATACATTAACTTTTACTGCCCTCCGAAACCAGGAGTGGAGAGAGAGGTTTGGGAGAGCTGGACAGAACCAAAGAAAAAGGAAGTAAGACAAAATAAGAGAAGTGAATGATGTTTTACAGAGGGACTGCTCCTTCCAAAACCATCAATTAACTGATAACTAATTGACTGTGACTTGTTCCCATAGTGATAAACAGTACAGTACAAAGTTATCTGCCTTTCACTTCAAAACTACAACTACACCCCAGTAAGCAGCCAGGCATTAAGATTCTCATTTAAGAACAAACACAGCATCAACGCTACACATGAAAAAGACATAATTTACCTCCATTAACTTGGTAACATGGGTAAGGTGGTGGTGGGGTGGTGGGTGAAGAACAAGAAAACGAGGGGCAGAGGCGAAGGAGGGGATTCAGGGCCCAGGATTTAATTTCCGCTTTGCACTGTGAGATAAGTCAAGCTTAATGAGCTGACAGAGAGAGATGGAGGGAGCAGGGGAGCTATGAGAGCCGGGGCACAGAGAACAGTGGAGTAAAGAGGAGGAGAGAGGAAGGGCAGGAAGGGAGGAGGAGGGTAAGCGATTGTAGAAAAAGGGTATCCTGCAGATCCTGTCAGGCTAGACACATGAAGAGAGGAGAGCAGCAGAGGGAAAGGTGATGAAGGAGAGAGGGGCAAAAGTCTTCTGTCAGGGAGCCGTGTGTGTGTGTGTGTGTGTGTGTGTGTGAGAGATCCAGAATTGTCATTATGTGATAAATCCAAAGTATAGATAGCTGTATTCACAAAGTCCTCCAAGGTGTTGATTGCTTTAAACGTTTGCTTGTCTCCCGTCCATAGAGACTCTCAGATGAATCCTAGTGATTCCTGCTATGCTGACAGTAGCTACTTTTGCTGACAGCAGTTTATTTACTACTCTAGTCTTTTTTTCTTGTGTTTGTCTGCTTGCTTCTGTTCTTAGGGGATTCTATACTTAATACAGCTTATTTTTCATCCCGTAGTAGTCTCCTGCTTGTAATATTAATCAGAATCATATACAAATATTACATTTGAGAGAAGATTTAGATAAATGTGAAGTGTGAAATAAACAACAAGCACACCAACTGACTTGGGACACTGTTTCTTTCATGAATCTGTCTGATCCAATTTTGCGATCATAACTTTCCTGTATTTTAAGGCAGGATGTTGAGGGAGAAAATTGTAACAGATATGAAATCAACAGGTAAAGACTTGGCGAGAGGTTAACGACTGCAGGGAATGAGAGAACAGTACTATGTGGGAACAGTACTAGCTTGAAAGTGGGTAAAAGGTCACACATGGAGACTTAAAAGAGCTGTCCGGTGCTGTTTACATAAGCCGGCACTAGGAGCTATCCGTGGTGCTGAAGAAAGCATGAGCTCTCTTTGCTTCCACTCACTATCCTGCCCTTCTTTAAGGCAATTCCTGAGCTGTATTGACCTCGATTCACATTATTTCAAGGTGCCAATAAATCCTCCCTTTATTAGACCTCTTGTATTGATCCATTTTTTTCCTCTCCTCAGATCTCTAACTCTCTCTGCCCATTGCTGCTTAATCCCTGCTATTTTTTTCCCTCCTGCTTTCTCCTTCTTCATTCAGCGGGAAATGTCAAGCTCTATCTCTGTTGCGAGTCTGTGAGCTCTGGAGAGGGAGGCGGGCACGGTCCGAGGCAAGGGGTGGGGGGGGGGCAGGGCCATGACCCCTTCTCTGGGGCTCAAAGTGAGAGATTTGCCTAAATGCCAGCAAGGCTTTGATAGTGGCATTGACCGGATTGAAAATTATATTTACATTCTCGCTATTATGGCCTCATCACGATCAGCCAGAGATACAGCTAATTATTGCTGGGCCAACAGTGTCCATGTTTGCACATTAATGCTGAGTGTCTCTTTGAACGCATATATTTGTGAATAAATGCTTTCCTTTGTGTTGCTTGATACTGATATGATGTCACATGCACACAGGCACACATCTGAAAATGCTAAACAGGTGGGAGATAAGCTTGAGTGATTTGCTGTGCGGCAGTGAGCATACGTGTGTGTGCACCTGTGATAATGTTCCCCTGAGATGTGACTCCCGATGTGAGGATTTGTGTGTGTGTGTGTGTGTGTGTGTGTGTGTGTGTTTGAGAGAAGGTGTGGGTGTGATGTTAATCAGGCTGTCACGCTAAGACAGAGTCCTGGAGGGAAAAGCCTGTTGTGTCTGGAGTTCTCCACAGGACACCCCTTCACCAACATACACAGCACACACACACACACACACACACACACACACACACACACACACGCACACACAGTTGTTTTCTCTTTGTTTTCTCTTTTTCTCCCTGAGTCTGTGTGCTGAGCTGACATATGAGCTTGAGGCCTTATAGTACACAGAACCTTTGGTCATGAAAGTTAACCCTAACTATCATAATTGGGTCTGTCTGTACAGTAAGGCTGTTGGTTGGTCGGTCCACCACTTTGGTCCAGACTGAAGTAGCTCAACAACTATTGGATGGATTGCCTTGACATTTTGTACAGACCTAAATAATCCCATTGATTTTGGTGAGCCCCTGACTTTTCTCTAGTGCCATTATGAGGTTGACGTTTGTGTTTTTGAGTCACTGCTGTGTCTAAGTACAGTCTCACAGAGCCGTTAGCATGGGTGTAGACTTATACAGTCCCCATGTACAGTTCAAATGTTATCTTGTTGCCAAGAACACACTGGCCATTGTAGTTTACAGTAAACAAGGTCACTTGCAATGAGCACAGGTCAAAATACACTGTAATGAAAGTGAGGAGAAAAATGGGGAGAAACACTGAGTTGCTGATTATACCCCAGAGTCCTTCTAAGTAGGTAAATGGTAGAGTAATGCTTAAACTACATAATAGTTACACTGCAAGTGGTATTTTCATTTTTTTTGTTATTGATTTATTTAATTTGATTTTTAACACATTCATTTAAAATACTGATAACATCTAAAATACTGATAACATCAGATCAGATTATTTAAAGGTAAACCAAAAACAACCAGTCCTGCAGTATATAAGTATAAGAAATGAGTGTAGTGAAGGAAATATGAAAATAAATATAAAGCAAGTGAGAAAAAAGAGGAAGAGGAGGATCATGGGTGTCACGCTACAGGGGAGTAACGGCTTCTTTCACCACCTATTCTCATACGTACCACAGCTGTTTGTGATTTCAGGCTGTGCACATCTGTACACACACACACACA
Source organism: Sander vitreus (assembly GCF_031162955.1). Lineage (NCBI taxonomy): Eukaryota > Metazoa > Chordata > Actinopteri > Perciformes > Percidae > Sander > Sander vitreus. The sequence continues at coordinate 23,231,722 of NC_135862.1, forward strand.
CACACACACACACACACACACACACACACACACACACACACACACACAGCAGAACACAGCCACACAGCCCAGAAGGACTTTGTCACACACGCTGTTTCACATGTTCTAACTGGTAAAGCCCCTCACACACAGACGCTCCGTCTGACACTTGCACATCATACATTTTTCTTCATGCTCATGCAGGACCCTCGCAACCTGTACACAGCCTCTCACACACACTGACTTCCAGCCTGTAATTTGTCTTCTGTCATCTATTAAGCAGGTGGACGTAGCAAACGTGAGAGACAGCAAACGGCGAATGAGACCGAGTCCTATAGAGACATCGTTTGTTGTCGGTAGCTGCAGGATAGAAAAGTATGATGCAGAAAGACGATATCAATAGAATCTCTTTGTGCAGTAACCTCAGCATGTTTTCCTTCTTTTACTCGGTGTGCCCCCATGTGTAAAAGCGAGTGGTAACAGACAGCGTTCCCTAAGGCTCTAAAGAGCAGCGAACTCTCGGCATTTGCATTATTAGATGTCCACTTGTATCTTCTTTACAGCTGTCAAGGTTACACTGTAGAGGGTAGACACTGTCATTTCTGACTGTCCAGTTATCCTCAACCTCAAATCTTTTTTTCTCTGTTGCTGCATCTCGATATGCAGCATCCTGTTGGGCAAAGAAATATCAGATCAATTACTAAAGTAAGAGCATTTACCTTTTTGCTTTTAAGAAGTCAAAGTAAGCACAAAAAAGCAACACTGACATCATCATCCTCAAAGCAACTACTGGGACCTATTCTCACTCTGCAGAGCAGTGCATGGTGGAAGAAGGTCACCCTGTTCTGAGAATCAGCTGCTTCATTTCCCAGAGTGCTGCTTAAGTGACTGCTGCAGTCAGCTGTGCGTGTAGATGTGAGTGTTAGCTGTAGAGTGTGTGATGTCAGGGCCCTAAGTGGACAGCCTTTTTTGAAACTGCTGTTAATCACACCTCATCTATAACAGAATAACTCAGGCCTTTACTGTACTCTTCACCTCCTTCGTTTAACACTTTAACACAGCTCTTTGTCTGTTTCTCTATTAGGCCTTCATGACTCAGTTCCTTGTTTTTGTCCTCCACAATCACATGAATCAATGATGGATCTCTCTGCCCTCTGCTCTCTCATTTCCTGGTATACAGCAACAGGTGAAGCTTTACGTCCCCTACCTGAATCCCCCTAACCTCTAGATTAGTTCATAAATTCATAATCTTGAGGGACTTGCATGTTTGTCTTTTTAGCAACACTTAATGTAGGCTTTCAGAGTTGTCTTTCCCTTTCTCTTTCTCTCCAAACACTAGCTCAGACAAACAAACACAACCACACAAAGCACACCGTTCACACTGAAGACACTGTACTACTTGTCATAAGGGACTACTACGTGTTAACTTGACAGGCTTGTAGAGCAGCTGCCCATACACCATATGGCACTGGGACACAGACGAACACAACTATATAGAAGGAGATTTGGTAATAGTGAGCGGGAAAGTGAATGTAGGACTCAATCATTTCATTATAGCACAGTGAGTCTCTCAAAGCAATGGGCAGCAGCACAAGTAAAGCTGATAAAATGTGATGGCTGACCTTCTCAACAGTTAGTGCAGTTTAGATACACATTCATCCACATGCAGTTAATACGCCCACAGTCCCTGAATAGCTACATGCCCGAATTTAATTTCTCGCATGCACTCATTTGTAAGGAAATAGACATTGTCTGCTATTGATATCACGAAAGGTCACTGCAGCATCTTGTCTCAAAATAGTTTTCAGATGTTCTTTTTTCATCATCTTTTTTAACAAAGTTGTGTGTACTTCAACTCCACACTTTCTGTGAACTTCACCACCCCCCTCTTCCTCCTCCACCCCCAGCCCCCCGGCTTTTCTTCAGTGCCAGATGGTGCAGCCCATCACTGTTAACAGGCAGAGAGGGAAAGAAGGAAAGAATAGTGAGATGGGGATAGCCGGGCAGGCAGTCCATGTATTATTAATTGTGAGTAATAGAGGCTTGTATGGCTGTATACATTATTGAGGCTAGGTCCTTCCGAGGGCAGTTAAGCTGAAGTGGCGCTTGGCTTAATGGATTGGGACAAAGTCAGCCTGAGAGCACATTTACCAAGTACTTGGTGTAAAGTTAACACCTGGTTATACGATGCTTCAGATGAGTATACTTCTGAAACTTTAAATTACATCACGCCAGTTCCAGTACACGACTACAGTTAAAAATAGGGAATTTAACATATTGTGAATTGTTTGTTATTGCATTAAACTCTTGAAGTCATTGGGCTTGGTGTATAGAGTATACTTTCAATCAATATGTTTTACAATAAAGATGGATCAAATGACAATGTGTAATATAAAAGTGGTGATCCCATAGGATATTATCGTCAGACTCCTTTCAGCTCTTTGAATGTGCATTTTAGTGTCTGTCAGCTCATTGTTTTAGTTTTCCGGCCTGCAAATGTACTGTTTGAGTCAGTCTCACTGTTTTCAGCAAAAATCTCCAGAAAGCCACTGTACACTACCTGCTTAGCACCAAACGGCAAACAGACACATTTATCGACTAGCAGGTGAATATAGTGGAGCATTTATCAGCTAAAGTCTGACAAATGGAAACACGACTCCAAATGAATGTAATGTTGCATATGCTGGATGCATACATTGGCAACTATTTGCCAACACTTTCGCCAGACCAACTTTAAGGTACTGATATGTCAGTGTTGTGTTTTCAGCTTGTTCCACCCCCCCCATAAAATAATGCTTAAGCCTATGTGATCATTTTGTGTTACAAGTAGTTTTCTCACAACTTGCTTTATGTGTGTCCCTCTGTGTGTCTCTCTTTTGGGAGATGATATGCCCTGATAGAAAATTGGTCCCACATATTTTTCTAGTAAAAAGTATGGAACATGGATGTATTATGCGGACTGGCTACAGCATTCAAAGCGGAGCCCCGTTCATTCCTATGAGAGTTGCTTAGTGGCGCATGAAGCCAAAAATGACGCAGTGATCAGCACTACTTCCGCATTGTGCGGCCCATAGAGCAGGCCCACTAGAGACCTCCGCCCGCCAAGCCGGCTGCTTCCGGTTTAGCGCTCCACCAACTTCATTAAATGATTTAATCGTGCAGCTCTTCTAGACTTTCCAAATGTTATCAGACCAAATGGATCAAATTCTGATAATGAAACGAGTCATTTCGCAGGGGTTGTGATGCTCAAAAAAATTTATCCACTGATTTATAGACGTATCTTTCGCCATGTAAGTCTATGGGGGAAAAGTCTTTTTTGGCCAGAGGGCATCACGTGACAACCCGGGAGTTGCAATTTTACCATTTGGCCAAATTGTTTAATTTGCTTCAAAGCGCGGTGCACTTCCTGCGGGCCTGGTATGAAGCCTCAGGAATTTTTAATAAAGTACAGATTAGAATGACACAATTATACATTTGTACAATAAACTATTATTCAGAATCTAATCAAAGAATAAGTCAATGGATATAAAGAATCTGAACTCCGATTCTGCCAATTTAAGTACTCTTTGGCCAACACTCACAGAAAGGACTGAGGTTTGATACCCAGCACTGAGACTGAATCACAGCACAATTGTGTGTCTGTGAGCTCAGCATGATCCCTATTCATATTCTGCTTCACCTGACAGTACACAAACACCTACATCAAGTATGCATTTAGGGCTGTGCATTTTGTTTGGATGAACTGTTTACATAAGACTTGGCAAACTGTTGAGCTGTAACACTAGCATGTCATATTTACTGTCTGATACAATCTGTCTGCCATTTATAGTGTGTGGTCTTAATATTGCTGCAGATATCTGCCTACCTTTCACAGTAGAGATCTAATCTCATATTATTAGTATTGTTTTCTGGCCTAGATTAGCATGCAGCGTCGGCTTTCCTCCTGCTTAATGTGTAGGTGTATAAAAACATGACACTGATACAGAGAATCTGATAGGAGGGCTGTTGAGAATCTTAATGTGTTTGCTGTTGCTTAAGCAATGTTATACTTTCTCTATCGGTTGACTGACACACACACACACAGACACACACACAGACACACACACAGACACACACACAGACACACACACACACACACACACACACACACACACACACACACACACACACACACACACACACACACAGCTTTTGGACTGTGCAGCTTGAAGAAGAGTGAATGTTGGGTTTGAGAGGTTTGAGAGGGAGGAGTTGGGGGTGATCCTCTCAGCTCAGTGGCAGGTCCTGTCACTGGAAAGAACAGTATCACTCTGCATTTACATTGATCCTTATTAGGCCTGGAGATTAAACCCTTTGCAAGTGTGAGCTAGCTACGGCTGCAGTGCCTTGGTGTTTCACCGTATACCACTCACACATACAGTAGGTCCACACACACACACACACACACACACACCGTCTCAGTCACTCAACGCTTTTGTAGTCATGCTTCAGCGTTAATCTAGGACACATGAGACATTTCTCTGTCTGAACTGTTTTCCAGGTGGTTTTTGTAATTCACACTTTCACAGCAAGTCAGTATTTCTTGTGATATATTTCGCTTGCAGGAATTCGAGCTCATGCAATTCAGTTTGTAGAATAATTATTTTTTTTGTAATCAGCAAAAGCTCCCTTTAGAATTTGTTGTTTTTCAAATGAAAGCGTCTGTTTGGTTTTTTAACTTGAATACAGAAATGGTGTTTTTTATTTGTTACTTGATTAAATGAAATTAAATGATGGGATGATAATTTATTTATTAACTTTCTTTTATTGCTTGACCTCAGCCACCAATCACAATGCTCCATCCTTTCAGAGAGGAGGAGGCATGTGCAGCTGAGTATGATGGGATGGATGGAGGTCTCCAGGGTAACAGGACAGGTCATGCAGTGTTGTCATGTTGTACAGTTTCCAATTATATTATGGGCTGTTTGTTTCCTAACCCTGTGATGGGGTGTCACCCTGGCAACTAGCCAGTGATGCGGAGCACAAGACCGCAACATCCAGAGTGTGTGTGTGTGTGTGTGTGTGTGTGTGTGTGTGTGTGTGTGAATTGTCATTATGTGATAAATCCAAAGTGTAGATAACCTTATTCACACAGTCCTCGGCAAGGTGTTGATCACTTTAAACGTTTGCTTTTCTCCCATCCATAGAGACTCTCAGATGTGTACTTGTGTTTTCACAAGAGTCACACATAAAACCTACATGAGAGCAAAGAATAGTGAATGTGGAGAAAAGGAACAAATACACTTACATACACACAGCCTCAAGCACAAACATTCTTACCCTCACAAATTTCCATATCCATTAACATTCCTGTGCACTCTGCGACATAAGAGGTCTACGTATATACCTTCTACATCAGCTAATTTAGTCTGTAATGCTCCACTGAATATGGATGCACCTGCCTGTGCTCTTAAAGCAGAGGAGATATGCCCATAAATGCAAATAAATGTGTGTTTTTAAATGTGCATGTCACCACCATTACTTGTTATCTGTGTAGGTTTTATACACTATTTTAAGAGACTGAAATTAGGGATATGGAGAGAAAGAGGTAGACTGACAGAGAAAGACAGAGAGCGAATATCATTAGCAGGCCGTCACGTTTTGTATTCTACAGAGAGTGGAGAGATAGGAATCGGGGTGTGTTTCTGTTCTGACATGGACGAAGAGCCGCAGAGCACAGACCAGAGCACTGATAGGAACAGGGAAGGGAAGTCATGAGGGGATGGAAAAAGAGGGAGCAAGGCAAAGAAGAGTGTTAGAGAGATACAGATCAGGACCTGGAAGCTGTTCTCCTGCGTACTGTCATAGATGAGAGGCGAGTTGATAAGGAAAAAGAGGAAAGGACAGAGAGAGGAAATGGAGGGGTGAAAAAAGGGCAACACTAAGGAATTTTACTACTAGTTCTCAAGTGGAGCAGTGGGTGAAGGGATCAGTATGAGTGAAACATGTCAGAGTCACCACAGTAGATAATGGAGAACAAGAAAGGTCAGCGGAGACACGCTTGGTTCAAATATTCTTTTTCTGCTTCACGCAACTCTCAAATGGTGTTCCTCTATCGGTACATACGTATAGTTATGTCAGAGCAACGTAAATGTGAATGCAGTGTGAAAACGGCAACATTTAAATGTAGTGCTCATCAGAAGATGCCTCATTGACTACCATATAAGCCCATGCTGATTTTTATGCAGTTTTGAGTCACATTGTTATCCTATATGCTGACTTGAAAATGTCAGAACTGACTGAGAAGCCACACTCAATATTTGTTTAATAAATAAAACATTTAAGGTTTTAGTGCATTAAAAATGTAGTGTAGCATTTGTAATTTCCACTTCTTTCTCATATATAAAATATGTATGTTAGGATAGACATCCCTTACACAATCATCTTCTCTGTACTTCATGGCATGAATGTGTAGCTAAAGTGTGTGACATCTGGCATTACACATCTTCATAGTGTGAACTCAGTCATGCTGTTGCCCCGTAATGCATGAAGACTGCTTCGTGTTTGCTTTGACAGTAATGTTGCTGTGAATGAGCTGTCCAGTGATGGACCAGTGGAATTCATCATCCATCCATCCGTCCATCCATCCATTCATCCATCTTTTCCCTTTCATACTTGTGGATCTCCAGGCTCTACTGATGCGCCTCCAATCATGGCTCACCGGCACCTAGTGTGATGGCGAAGGAAGTGGCACAATCGTCCAATAGCACCCACCAGTATTTTCACTCAGGCGGTAAAGAAATGTTTATTACTGTCATATGATCTGGCAAAATGAACTGCAATAATAGCTCAAAGAGAAGCCCAGTGGTACATTTGTAAATGCAGAGCAGTATATAATGAGAAAAATACACATCAACACATAGTGTATAACTTAATGATATGATACATAAAGAAAAGATATATATATACTTGGAAATCACGAGGTAAAAATACAAAACGTTGTGACAGAGAGCTCTAATGAATTTTAAATGTTATAGTGACGTTATAAATTAGACAGAAATTTAAATATGATAATGTCACTTTAAAATCGCTAAACCCTGACAAATGCTTTCTAATTACTTGTAAGGTTCTTATAGGAATATTATACACAGCTTGAAATGATCCACTAAGTGAACATAGTGCTGTGGAATTATTTCTTTTAATGTTTCAGTACTTGTTAATGGGATATCCCCACAGAATATTGCTTGCTTCTAACACACAAAGAACCAGCAGGCTATAACGTTTATTCACGTGTAGCCTCTTTATTTTGTTTCTGTAAAACTGTCTTTACATCCTTGATGGATAAATCAAGTAGCCTTAATAGTCTGCTGTTCTTTGTTAGGACGTTTGGCTATTAACGTTATGGGCTAGTGATGGTGGGGAAATTACATTTTTAATGCAGTTCTGCTGTGTAATAGAATTCATCTCTTGCTACATTTATAGCACATAATCTATAATAAAGTTCACACTTCATTGTATTTTTTATACAGGAAGAAATGGAATGAGTTACATAAGCTCCTTTTTAGATACAAAATACTGTAAATGACACAATTTAAAGGTACGAGAGACAGATGGTTATTGGAGTTTTGGCAGAGTTCAGGAAATCCTTGCTCCTGGCCATGAAATAATCTGGTACACAACCTCCCTAAAAAAACAGAATTATTTGTTTTTGTATGGATTAAACAAGTGAGATAAAATGTGTTAATTAGTTAGCTTTAATGGTGTAGTTGGGTTTTGTTACCTTTGAACAGAGCCAGGCTAGCTGTTTCCAGTCTTTTGCTACTTCGCAAGAAAGCAAAAAGCCACATTTTCCAAAATGTCCTGGAGTTGTTTGAGTTCTGTCTAGAGGCGGCTAGATCTCATTGATGAGCTGAAGCTTTACCTATCTGAAACAAGAGGAGGTGACAATGGAATTAAAGACGTTTGATGCTAGAATAGATGGTCTGGAGGTAGGGGCAAAGGTATGACCCGCCCTACTCCGCCTCTGATTGGCTTACCCTGATATTCTCACCTTTACCTACAGTGGGGCTAAAAAGTATTTAGTCAGCCACCAATTGTGCAAGTTCTTCCACTTTAAAAGATGAGAGAGGCCTGTAATTTTCATCATAGGTACACTTCAAATATGAGAGACAAAATGAGAAAAAAAAATTGCAGAAAATCACATTGTAGGATTTTTAATGAATTTATTTGCAAATTCCTCGGGAAAATACGTATTTGGTCACCTACAAACAAGCAAGATTTCTGGCTCTCACAGACTTGTAACTTCTTTTAAACCTTTAAGAGGCTCCTCTGTCCTCCACTCGTTACCTGTGTTAATGGCACCTGTTTGAACTTGTTATCAGTATAACAGACACCTGTCCACAACCTCAAACAGTCACACTCCAAACTCCACTATGGCCAAGACCAAAGAGCTGTCAAAGGACACCAGAAACAAAATTGTAGACCGGCACCAGGCTGGGAAGACTGAATCTGCAATAGGTAAGCAGCTTGGTGAGTAATAACTGTGGGAGTAATTATAAGAAAATGGAAGACCTACAAGACCACTAATAATCTCCCTCAATCTGGGGCTCCACGCAAGATCTCACCCCATGGGGTCAAAATGATCACAAGAACGGTGAGCAAAAATCCCAGAACCACACGGGGGGACCTAGTGAATGACCTGCAGAGAGCTGGGACCAAAGTAACAAAGGCTACCATCAGTAACACACGCCAGACGTGTCCCCCTGCTTAAGCCAGTGCATGTCCAGGCCCGTCTGGAGTTTGCTAGAGAGCATTTGGATGATCCAGAAGAGGATTGGGAGAATGTCAGATGAAACCAAAATAGAACTTTTTGGTAAAAGCTCAACTCGTCGTGTTGGGAGGGGAAAGAATGCTGAGTTGCATCCAAAGAACACCATACCTACTGTGAAGCATGGGGGTGGAAACATCATGCTTTGGGGCTGTTTTTCTGCAAAGGGACCAGGACGACTGATCCGTGTAAAGGAAAGAATGAATGGGATAAGTGAAAACCTCCTTCCATCAGCAAGGGCATTGAAGATGAAACGTGGCTGGGTCTTTCAGCATGACAGTGATCCCAAACTCACCGCCCGGGCAACGAAGGAGTGGCTTCGTAAGAAGCATTTCAAGGTCCTGAGTAGCTCTAGCCAGTCTCCAGATCTCAACCCCATAGAAAATCTTTGGAGGGAGTTGAAAGTCTGTGTTGCCCAGCGACAGCCCCAAAACATCACTGCTCTAGAGTAGATCTGCATGGAGGAATGGGCCAAAATACCAGCAACAGTGTGTGAAACCTTGTGAAGACTTACAGAAAACGTTTGACCTCTGTCATTGCCAACAAAGGGTATATAACAAAGTATTGAGATGAACTTTTGTTATTGACCAAATACTTATTTTCCACCATAATTTGCAAATAAATTCATTAAAAATCCTATGATGTGATTTTCTAGATTTTTTTTCTCATTTTGTCTCTCATAGTTGAAGTGTACCTATGATGAAAATTACAGGCCTCTCTCGTCTTTTTAAGTGGGAGAACTTGCACAATTGGTGGCTGACTAAATACTTTTTTGCCCCACTGTATCTCACTTCTAATGCCTAAACCTAACCAACACAACCAACGAAGGCAACGAGTACGAGCCAATCAGAGGCAGGTCATGCCTTTCGGCCGTCCCTCCGGACCATCCATTCTAGCATCAACCATTAAAGACAGAGCTGACTGAAAGCTTCTTTTAATGACTTAGGTTTTTCTCTATTGTATCGATCTAATAGTGGTCATAGTGTATCCCTTGTGTTCAACAATTTCCTTTCCAAACAATGTATTTGTTTCTAACTGTAGGGCTCTGGTGTGTTTAGAAATGTCCTTTTCGATTGTCTGTATCTACATTAGAGGATTCTTCAGATTGAATTTAAAACACACAATTGAGAGCATGAGCCTTGTACAAATGCTGCTTTTATTTTCATAGAAACGCTGACACACACACGCACACGCACACACGATGAATGAGCATTGCTAGGTATCACCGTGACACCTCATTGCTGTTATTCCCAGCCTGTTGCCCGGGAGACCGGCAGCATGTAGCTGCAGGTGGGTGCAGAGGTGTGTGTTGATGCCTTCCTGCCTCCCGTTTTAGCTCAAGGTCTGAAGATCACATGCCAACATCAAACAAAGGAATTGTCCACAGACACCGTCACAGGCTCACAAAAATGCCCATAATACTGTACAGTATGCCAAGGCTGAAATAGTCTTTCTTTCTCAGCTTCTTTCTGTCCCTTGTCACTTTCTGAGGCTCACTCACCAGTATGTCATTCTTTCCCTCCCTCTACCTGTCCGCATCTCTCACCCTCTTTTTCTCTCTCCCTGGTTCTATGTCTCTCCTCTCTGTGTTCAGTATGATTATGTTACTAAGCAGAAGTCTCCTATCAGAATGTTCATTGGTGGAGCTCATCTTTGGCTGGTATTACATAACAGCTTCCTTTTTCATCTCAACGCTGACTTACTTGGATTGTGGGATAAACACTGGTTAAGTGGAAGGATAAAAATCTGTGAACATTTTCCCTATGTTCACTGCTCAGTTTCTCCTGCTAAAAGGTCAACATGTTGCTGAGAAAGAGCAGCAGTTGAGCAGAAGAAGATGAAGAAAAACAGACATGCAAAAACACTCACTGCTCTGAGCAGATTTTTTAAATGGAGTTCAGAGTGGTCAAAAGAATTTGCTGAGCCGCCGCTCTTCATTTGAATGCGCTCCGCTTTATTGTTAATGTTGTATAAATTTGTATTTGATGTAGTTCACAGAGAGGGAGAACATCATTCTTTCTCAAACTGTGCCGGCCGCCACGCTTCTTGGGACTGCAGGAGCTTCACAAGGCTTCCCTCATCTGCCTCAGATATGGAGGGGACAGTTGCTAAGGTGGGGGCTGCGACCCAGCTGATACGTAGGATTTGGTTGCTAAGGTGTAGAAGATGTGATCATCTGTCAGGTTGTGATCTGGCTGTGGTGCTGCTCAGACAGAGAGGGAGGAGAGGAAAACAATTGAGAGAATGGGATTGTTTTGGGACTGTGTAATGTTTGTGTGTGTGTTTGTGTGTGCATCAGGTGTGTGTGTGTTATTATAAAAGGAGGGCAATACAGTTAAAAGCTTCTGGCTCTGAACAAAGAAACCTTAAGGCTGGAGGTGTACGTCACATCAAACAGGTTATGTCTCATGGGAGAGAAAAACTTTAAACACACACCTAAAATTCAGCACGACCAAGACATAAATACACACATACTGTTTGAATACTACTGGTATCAGCTATGATGATACTTTGCTTTAGATGAATGCTTTATCTATGTATTAGCTAGGCCTTTTATGGTCAGAGATTGGTTTGATTTACAAATAAGTCTAAGCGTTGTGTTTTTCAGGTTGTTTGATCTTCTGTGTGACTACGGCTTTTGTCTCAATCAGAGTCTCCTCTTACCTGCGAAACCAACTAATTTTGCCAATGTTGCGTGTCTTCCCCTGTGCTGCAGAAGACGCGTACATCATTGCGCATCCTCCTCTCTTTCCTCCTCCTTGCAGGAGCCTTTGAAAAATAATAGCTGTGCTCTGGAAACGCTATTGATTTGGTCTCGCCGTGCTCACGGGAAAAGTGAGCTTTATTTTTCTTCAAAATACAGACCAAAGAGGAAAAAATTGGTTATGTTTTAGAGGGCCTTTCACATCCAATTTGTCTTTTTTTCTTCCCTTTTCTGCTGTTTTGTCTACTTGTCCACTTCTGACTGTTTTTTCTCTACTTTGTTCTGCCTCGCTTTCTTGTCTTTTTGTTTTTTTGTGTATGTGGTTTCTTTCTCAATTCATCGCTCCCATATACTGTATATTTCTGACCAGTTCTTTTTCTGTTCATGCCTCTCTCTCTGAGCCGCAGCTGTCGTTTCTAGTGTCTGTTTTATATGTCAGGCGCCGAGTAAAGCCTGACACTGGCCACACACGTACGCCACTCCTGTATCTCCAGGTGGTGCCTTTGTGACCGAAACCTACGTGTCCATACTGATTCTCCTTCCGGGTGTTTGTAAATCTTCTTGCTTCACATCGTGCTCAAAACAGAATATCACAACCTTGTGACACACACACACACACACACACACACACACACACACACACACACACACACACACACACACCTTTTATGTCTGCATTTGTATGTACAGAAAGACAAGCACATACATGCACAATTGCACAGAAACACTTACACACAAACACAGGAAGATGCACATACACACATAGCTGTGTTGCTCAATAAGAAGTAGCTGTGTTTGCGCCTGAGGCACTCCTTCTAGCTACTGATGTAAGTTTGAGTCAAGTGGCTGCTCTTTCATGTTGCCGAGACAGTATGTGATCACCCATGAATGTTTGCAGACATAAGGGATGAATGCATGGTCAGGTGAAGTTGAATGGATAGATTGATCAATAGATTGATCTGTAAGTATGTACGAGGTTGAAAAGGAATGGATAGTTTCAAACACTTGATGATTAAATGAATAAGATGTGACACCCGTACATGGAGTACTGCAATGAAACTAAACCGAATGTCGCAGTGTTCAGTCTAACATATTTAGTTAAACAGAATGAATCTGAATTTAGGAGATACTGAGGCAGATGTCAGATCACTTTGAGTTTTGTTTCCACAGTAAAGGTCACCACCAAACTGTCTTTCATCCTTGAATATTAATAAAACAATAGCTTTGTCCTCTCCGCACAGTGGTGGATCAATGCTATATTATACCAGGGATTTGATGCATATTACACAGTTGTGGCATTGGTATCGTGACAACCTTCACAAAGAAGCTGTTGGGAAACGGCAGATGCGCAAGTGTGAGATTTGTTATGATCTATAATGTGAGGCTACAATAAGTTGCCATTATGCCAGACAGTCGATAATGTGTAGATGTGTGCCGCTTGTAGATTTGAACTCATTCTTATTCACATTTGCATGCACATTCTCTGGCTCGCTCCGACATGACAGCACCAAACATATTGGTAGGCAGAATGAATGGGAATATAAAGAAGGACGCGTTGAGCAAGAGGGTGCTCTTTGCGAAGAGTTTCCTCCCTGCTCTATAAGCGGCTACCAGCGTCATCGCTCTGATTAAGTCGCATAAGAGAAAAGAGAAAGTGTGGCCTCATTTACTTCCCCTGGGAAAGAGAAAAGTGCGGAGAGAGAGCTGGGGAGAGAGCGAGGGGGAGAAACAGAAAACAAGGTGTCCTTGTGATCACATTGCAGTACTTTGAATGTGTTTGTCATTTGATTGCTCAGAGGTATAAATGCTTTTAGAGCACTTGGGAAGAAATGGTAGGGAGGTGGGAAGAAAATCAGGAATGGAGAGAGGGAAGGATCCAGCGAAACAGAGCGTGTGTGTGTGTGTGTGCGTGTGGTCCCTTCAGCCTCATTGTGGCAACTTTGTGGACCACCTTTAGGCTGAAGGAATTTAACCTGTAGGCTGCAGCTTATACCAATGGTGATTTTCTGTGTGTTTACCTGTATGAATGGGTTTCTGTGGATCTGCACATGCAATCCCTTTATTCTGTGAACAAAATCAAGAAAATTTCTCTTGTAGTTTTCTAAGTATGTGCTAAGAGCTCAGTCATACACCACTGAAAACAATACAGTATTCTTAAAAATTGGGTTCTGCTTGAAATGTACAGTATTCTTGTCCCATGCGGGGATGTACACAGTGCTACTTGTCTGCCTCTCTACTGGTGTTGTTTTCTCTCCCTCCCCCCTGTGCAGCAACATGGGGGAGAAGCTTGGGCCTGTCACCGTATCCCAGAAGACACCAGCAGGTTGGCTGTCATGGAGGCTGCTTACATCTACATGATGATATGCGTTCAGCAGAGATTTGACAGACAAAGGGGGTTGACCTGGTAGGCAATCCAAGGAAAGGGATTCCTGAGCAACACAAAAGGATAGACTTGAATGAGCACAAAGGAATGATATGAATGTATTGTCTAACTGCACTTTTAAATCATACAATTCCTTTAGGTTGCATTGGTTTAATGTGCACTAGGAACACAAAAGGTGGTGAATGATTAATAGAGCTTTGTAAACCTTCATTTTATGTATCATCTGTTTTTGTTTTTCCCCTTTTTTTTTGCACCTCCTTGCACCATATTGCTTGGGTATTATTTAGCTCTTTTGACGTTAGGCTTTCTTTTTGACCCCGACTTTTGTAGATATCACTGCTCATTCTAACTCTTCTTCAATTTATTCCAAACAAAACCCTGTTATTGCTGCAAGAAATATAAAATGCATGACTCCCTTTATATCAATGGACTTTTAATGGTCTATACCAATTTTACACACAAAGTTCAATTTATTCATCATGCGTAGTTTCAGAGACCTTGGCTTTTAACAGTCTGGGGATGTCTCATGAAAAATGAGTTGCATTACTGGAAATGTAGGATCCAGTGGTTTTGGAGCTTGACCCATACTAGGGACTTCAAGTCAAAATATCTCAACCTCTGCTGCACCGATTTCAACCGTTATTTATTTATGTGTTTCTTGCAAGCAGACCAACATTGCGAAGGTGCTGTACTAAATTGCTGGAGTACCTCTTTAAGCTGAATCAGTATTATGCTAATCACATTGCTGTACTAGTATTTAGCAGAAAATGAGATGGATTTGTTTTATAAACAAGGTTAGGAGGCTGTGACATAGTATGTTAGTGTAAAATGACGTACCTGTGACCAAACCCATAACCATAGAAATCCACAAAAAAACAATAGAAGAATCCATAAAATCTGGGATCACACAGTCCTAGAGAACTATTGACATCGGTGAAGCAGAACAACTCTGCTGCCTTTAGCTGCATTCAATATGTATTGCATCAATGAGATTTCAGTTCATTTATACATCAATATTTTGTCCAACATGGATTGATATGTTGCATTTATTGGTGATATGTGTTCATTATCCAAGTGCCCATGCTGTGTGGCTCCAACATCCACAGACAACAAGCCAAAAACATTTTTTCTCCAAATAAAAAGTTATAATGGAATTCGTCTAACTACAATCTGCCTCCTGTATTGATTTAAGAACCCTGGTGGTTTCTCACTTTCTAACTTTTGCTTGCTCACTAGCCATGAGCAAGGCATTCAAAAGAATGAAATATATCATAGACAGACAAATGTCATGGGAATACATGCTAAAAAACACATGTATAGACACTCCATACCCATAGAGAGATACAGTGGATTTGGAGGCAGTTTCTTTTTTGAAAAGTTTGACATTTATGGACATCAATCCCCCAGAGGAGTCAGCTCATCATCAGCTTAAATAACACTACAGCAAAGTGGAGATGGAGAGTCAGCTCTCTGTCTAATGAGGTGATGATGTAAGCGGCATACTATGTATGATGAGAGACCGCAACAATTCCAAGTTGCGGATGAATTTGGAGTGGCAAATGAGTGGCACAAGTGTGTTGCCTTTTACTGAATTGTCATGCAGTACCACAGAATGTTTACGCCACCGCTTTGATTAAGAATGGATGACACGCTTTGCTCTCCTCTCCTTTCGTCCTTCTTTCATATTTTTATTTCTCAATCTCTTTCCATCGCTCTCCCTCTCTTTTTTTTGAGGGAACACCAACGCAGAGAAGTAGGAGGAGGAAAGACAGAAGAAGAGGGCGAGATAGGAAGAAGGACAAAGTGGAATCATGGAGTAACAGATGAGTGTCAGGAGAGATGGGTGGGAAAAAAGGGAGAAATAATTGGATGAGAGCAGACGCGGCCCATTTCTAGCTTATATAAATGTTTGAATTTTAAAGGTGCTTCTGCTGATGTGCGCCTGGCGATGCTCTGCACTACACCCCCCACCCCTGCTCCTTCTCTGAGCCAATCATCACACCGCACTGCTGTATTTGGGTCATTGCAATGTGTTGCTGCTGTCTCTACTGGCAGATGCATTGTGCTGTAATCTCCGAAAAAATAGGCTGGGAGGAAGAGAAGAGCGAGGAAAGTGGGAGAAGAGAAGGGGTAGTGACGGAAGCGAGGAGCTTTCTCCCTTCCAAACATTCAACCTCCTCTTTTGTGATTTTCTTTCAATACAGTATCTGTCTTTGCCTCCCTCCCTCTCTTCTTCTTACCTCTCCCTCCATCTTTATGTTCCTTATTTTGAGCTGTAAAGGGTTTGCACGTCCTGCAGCAGCCTCATTCCCCTATCAGACTCTGTGTCTCCCATGCTGTTATTCATGAGTGGATTCACACTGTGTCCAAATCATCAATAAAATCTTGTCAAAACTCTTGCACTTGAAGTGGATCTGAAAATCACTGGTGTTTAAGGGGAACGTTTGAGCCATTGATTTTCCTACCGCCCAAAACCCCATGCTGATATTTAATGGATGGTCCATGGGGAGGGAGAATGAGGGAGCGAGAGACTGAGAGAAAGAACAAGTAGCGGGTGGAGGCAGATGCATGGCAGATGGCATGAGAAGACATTTGAGATTGAGACAAACAGAGAGATAATGTGACAAAAATAAACAACTAGTTCACCTCTAAAATCTGGCAAAACACCTGAGGCACAAAGATTGTTGAGAAGAAGTTGAGAGTGAGGGCTGTCGCTCATTCAACTTTTTAATTCATTCATATCCTGGGGTACTCTGACCCATGGTGAAGTGTGTTGGAGTGACCTGTCAGCCCAGTGTTACGCTGCTTTCCCACAGAGCTGTTATGGACATGCTCTTTTGACCTCTCCACTTGTATTTTGTTGGAGGGAAGACTAATGGATTTCAATCTGATCCTTTTTTAGCACGGGCCTGTAAATACACCACACAATGGCTGAAAGTGCACCTCAAACACAGACATTTCAAAATAAAAGTACATAACAAAATGTAGCATTGCCTAGCATAAACAATAAAAAGTACCACACAAACTGTCCCAAAATACAGCCACAGAAATAGGAATATATATATATATATATATATATATATATATTAAAGGCGTAGTTCAACATTTCTGGAAGTATGATTATGTCCTAGAGGTTTTTCCACTTCTGCTTTTGTACGGATTAAACAAAGGGGTGTGTATGAGTGTGTACAGATTTAAAAAACAGGGTAAAACATGTTAATAAGCTTCATATTTTCCATAAAGGCATGAGAGAGGTCTCAATTTCCTCATCTATATCTCGGCAAGAAAGTGAATAAGCATATTTACCAATATTTTTGAACTGTTGCTTTAAAAGTGTTTAATAAAGTGCAAAAATGATATACACTATAAAAGTCCTTATTCAGTCCTCTCTTATACAAGTTTCTGAGATTTGTAATACAGAAAACTTCTTTCCATTTCCCAAGAAGGTTAGTATCTCTCTCCCTTAGTCCCAGATTGACCTTATCAGTACCAAAAAAAGAAGTCATTGAATCCTGGAATATTTGGCCATCAAAAATGTCTGGCCACTCAATATTTTATATCTAATGGTCCTATGATGAAGGCACAACTGCTGGAGTAGCCTTTAAATGATGATGATAGATTATTGAATTCTAACTGCTAAATACAGTATTTCAAACTAGAAAAAGAGAAGTTAGATGACAAAGATTTGAGGTTTCACATCAGCTCACTGCATAACCTTAGTGACTAACATTACTATATACTGTATATATGCCACAGAAGACCCAGAATGCATTGCTGTATACCACCTGCAGGTGCCCCCTAACTGTCTGCAACACAAGCATCTTTAATCAACCACACTGACATGAAAAAACGAATATGAATAGGGTTATGAGTCACACAGAGTTCAGAGGTGTCTAAAGTGTGTGTCTGTTTCTCTTGGAGATGGTGTGTGTTGAGCTAGAAAATAATGCTTCCCTGAAGGCTCCTTCATGCAGTTTATTACACATCAGTCCCATACAGATTACCATCTCTCTCTCTCTCTCCCTCCTTTCCATTTATTTCTCTTTTTCTGCCCTCCATCTACGTCTCTTCACCCGTCCGTACTGCTCCCTCACTCCTAGCACTCAGCGCTAACAGCCGGTCCCTCTCCTCTCTGTATGGTGATTTTCTCTCCTCAACACCCTCCCTGACTGTCTATCTTGCTCTCTCTATGGTAGTGAGTGTGGGACGCGGGGACCACTCCGCGGCTTTCCTTGCATCATTGCTATCTGGTGGCAACAATAATGATGGCGGGGACAAGGGATGGAGGAACGGAGGGGTGGAGAGAGGAAAGCGGATGCCAGTGACTGCATTAAGCAGCTCTCGCACACTGCAAAGGGTCTGACGAGGGACGTTGTCATCTACCCTCTGTTGCTTTGTGCTTTCTCCACCAATGCAAGAGAGCCCATGGGTTGAAATAGTTGGGTGTTAAAATAGAAATTGTTAGTATTATTTTTATGTCCCCTTAGTCTTGTGATTGTTGTTATTCTTGTATTGTTGTATGTTAATCCTGTTTATATTCTAGCTCTCCTAAAATGTTACAGGGGTATTGTTAAAGGAGAAGCTTGACCCCATTTCCCCACTTGACTGGCACGTGTTGCACCCCATGGGGTGAAGTAGGAGTTAGATGGGTTAGTTATTTATCTCCCTGTGCAGAAATAGGTGTTATATTTTAGCAGGTGGTTCAGGCTTTAAAGGTTGTTGAAAAGCTTCTTCTCTTGTTGAGATCTCATTTGTAGGTGTGATTTTTATTACAAGCTCTACAGCTGGCTCCCAATCCTGCTTCCACCCCCTCTCTCCTTTTTCGTCTTTGCAGTCAAGTGTGAGGTGCTGCAGCAGTTTGGGAATGTTAAGAGAGGAGTGCAGGATCAAATTAAATATATCAGTGGTCTATTTGTATGCTACTGTGTGTTCTTTTCATTTTGTGTTGCTTTGGTGACAAGGGAAAGCACGAAAAGCAACAGAAGAAAACATGTTTTGACCTAAAGTTGGGCAACGGTGTCCTGGTTGTTTATATTTTGTCACATCTGTCTATGCTTCTCTGCTGCTGTTTTTTTTTTTCTTCAGGCCACAAAGACAATTTTATTTGGATGATATTAGCAGCAACATTACGCAAGTTACGAACAGAAAAACAATATCAGAGTAATTAATTAAGTCCACTGTGGTCTAGAATGAACAGATCTTATTTGTAATCCTTATTGTGTGAGATTTCCTTCCATCATTTAATAATTAATAGGAGGAAATTCTCTCCCATCCTCTACATGTTCTCTCTTCTTCCTACTCTCTCTTTTTGAGTCTCTTGGTACCCCATTAGTCAAGCTCTTTGCTTCTTTCTTACACCACTTAAGACCATAGCATAAGTACATCCACACATACAGAATATAGATATCAAGTTGATTTGGCCTCTAAATATCCTCCTATGTTGTGGATATGTTGTTTTGGATGCTCTGGTGTGCAATGGTAGTCTTTTTTGGCGAGAAATATCTATCTGCGGCGCTCTGGACCGTTGCTCTCATTTTTGTGTGCGTGCACATGTAGTCACGCATTTCTTCTTCTGCATTGTGTATTTGTGTCTAAGAGCGTGACAGTTCTGTTTTCCAAAGCATTTTCCCTTCCCTGTTGCCTTTCCATTTGACTCAGACTAGTTGAGCCCCAGCCTCCATTGACTCCCGGTTACGGCTGGCCAGAGTGATGTAAGCCTGGGCAGGAAGACTCAGTGGAGGTCCGGACTGTGGTCAGGACTCTCTCTTTTAAAGTGTGTTCAACAGCAGGACAGGGAAATGAATTATAATTTAATTTTCAAAACTGAATGGGGCTACGAACCCAACAACGCTCTTTCGCGCTCTCTCATTCTCAATATTTTCTCACTCTCTACTTTCTGTCTCTCTCCTCCTATAATATTCTGACCCTTCCAGCCTCTCTCCTCACATCCCCTGACTATGGGAGTTGAATGGTGCTCATTATTGAAGCCTTTAGACCAATTTTGTTGGAAATTTGTCTCTCTGCAAGCTGTGAACCAGCTAGCTAGCTTGTTCTGGCTGGCTCTTTGTGTTGATGCCTTGGAAGCAGGGAACCCTCCTCTGCCGTCCTCAGAGGGTAAAGCTCAGACACAGCTGCTTTGGAATCAGGCACAATAAGCATGGCTCGCTGTATGATGGTTGTTGAAAAGAGAAAAGAGGCAGAGGGAGTGAGAGAAAGATGGGAATGGCAAATAAAGATGATGGTAAAAGTTTTTGAGAGGGATTCAGCAGTACTCAACACTGAAACTGTGTTAAGTGTTGCAGACTGCCACAGCGGCACACACACACACACACACACACACACACACACACACACACCATAGATCATTAGTGTCACCAGTTGCTGTTTCAGACATTGCTTTAGATGTAACATAAGTGAGCAAGAAAAAATAAGCAAAAACGCAAGAAAATGATTAAATCTGTAATTTTTTGCGAAGGTATCAATATTCAACAGGGCCTGTAGGGATCACATATGCCTGATGGCTCCATTGTGTTTGGGTCTTTGCCATTTGTTTAGACGTACTGTAGGGGCTATGTTTTCTCTGAAGGCATGTCTCGACCTCCACATCAGAGCTGTGTAAAAAGGTATTTTACCTCTCTGCTTAATGCCTCTTGTCGGTAACCTTAGTGTTACTATATTATTTGATGGCACAGTGAAGTGAAAAATCAATAACTTTATTTTCTGCCTCTTTGTTGTTGTTGGTGGCAGCAGTGGTGGTTTGGTGGAAGATGCACAACGGGAAACAAAATCGAGACAAAAAAATAGCAAAACGTTTGAATATCTGTCATGGGTGTTTTCATCCTTGTAGTGAATTGAAATGATATTAGCATTTTCCCATGTCAAAGAACCTGCTGTGAGTATTTTATACCATGTCAACTGATACCTGAGAACAAGGGATAAAAGGAATATTGGAAAATTGTACTTAAGTATTGTTACTCAAGTACTGTTCTTCATTATATTTTGAAGAGATTTTACGCAAGTATGTTCATTTTATGATACGTGATACTTCTACTACATTTCAGAGCAAATTGCACGTTTTGACACACTTAATGCTATGTTGCATGGCAACACAGTGGTTGTTGACAATCTCCTCTGCAAAGAAAGTTACATCCATCAGTGAGTTTGTTGTCCTCTTCATTCTGCTCTTGGTTAAAAGTCTCTGCTCGTTCATCCTCAGTGCGTGATACTGTATAACCAGTTCACTCAGCTTCTCTTGTCCCACTGTCCTCCTCAAAGTTTTTCAGAAACCTTTGAGCTGAATGGGGTTCTGTAGTCCCAAGGAGAAAAGCCTCACATACACGTCAGTGATGGTAAAAGTCACTGCTGGAGGGTTCACCTTCATTATTTTAGCCAGACACAAATGAACCTGTTGCAACCATTTTGTCAGTTTGATTTGGGTCATTCAGTGTGCTCGACAGGTGTTGCATTAAGTGATTAATAAAAGTAGCTATGACCTGGCATCTACTCATATCTGGTCTTGGTTAATGTCTATCAACACTACAGTAAAAAATAAAGCCACTTTAGAAGTGAAACCGCAGCCAAACATTCAGCCCTAGAAACTCAAGTGGCCAATTCATTTTTTCGGGACATGCACACAAATATTGATTAAGCAAAAAACTATCTGAGAATTACATAGATTATTGCTATTTCAATGTGAATTTCCCCTTCGCTAAAAAGCAGAGAGACACCTTTTTCTTAGCTCAGCGACCGCTTCTTCCATCTTCTCCCTCTGCTTCCCTCCTCTAGAGCTCTCCCCCTGGACAACATGAGCTTGCTCTCTCTTCAAAGAGGTGTGTGGTGGCAATGTGTGTGAGAGGTTTACTCTAACAGCAATGCTCCAAGCTGAGGGTTAATGCCAGTAAAGAGAGGTATATATCTCTATTAGTTAGAGGCAGGACTGCCTCTCTCTCTGTGTGTGTGTAGGGGTGTTAAGGTTGTTTGTAGCAATTTAAGAATGATGAGTGGATTACTCTCGCCTGTGGAGATCGCACTGGTTTGTGAGGAGTGGAGCACAAAAAAATACTCATTGCAATATCTATCTTGGTCCATTTGTGCACCGGTGTCCATTAATTTTTTTCACCTCTTTGCCAGAAATACCCTATGTTTGTATGCCTTCCTGGGTCTGTGTGGGTTTGTGTGCAATCATTGGGTGTTTGATTATCCCATAAGTAGCCCACTCTAATGAATTCCAGCAGGTTGTCTGTGCTCTATGTAGAGCGGTGTTGGACTACATCCCCTCTGATTCCAGGTTTACTCTGACCACTTTCTCCTCTGGAAAGCAGCCATAACCTCACCACCAGCCCCTCAGACTGGGAGCTGTCCAGTGCCAAATGGACACCCTGGCTTTCCACATCCTAATAGATATGGAGGGAGTCAATGAGACAGCTTGGTTTTGGTTTAATTTGTGTGGAGTTTGGTGTGTTAAAAAATAGAGATGGTCCGATACCATTTTTTGCTTCCCGATACCGATACCTGAACTTGCGTATCGGCCGATACCAAGTACCGATCCAATACCAGTGTGTCATATATTTTATTATGTTTTAACAACTGTCTACTACTATCCCTGTATGGATGTGATATGATTTCTATCTTTGTTGTCAGTCTGGCTCAGGTTAAACTCTTTGTGAAACATGAATGCCACAGAACGTTCTTTTATTCTCTAGTTTGACAGTCGGTTATAACGGAAAAAGAACATAAATAAACTACTTTAACGTATTTTTTCTTTAGGGCTTTATTACGTGGTATCAGATCGGTGCATAAACTCCAGTACTTACCGATACCAGCGTTTTAGGCAGTATCGGCGCCGATACCGATACCGAACATCTCTATTAAAAAAACATGGGAATAATAATAGTTTTGTGTCCTAACGATTTGCCCTTTTATTTCTGTCATCACCATTGTCACACAGTTTGAATTCTAAGATTTCTCTATATTTTATATGCTTTAGTTGTATTATTTTTATGACTAGTTAGACCAGGGCAGCAGGATTATTAACAATTTGAATCCTTATGTATGCCGCTGGAAAACGTCTTTTGTCCGAATTTTGCACCCAACCAAACACAATATCTGCACTTTTTTTAAGTGCAGTATTTCTCAAATGATCAAAGTAAAAGAAGTGATACTCTATATTCTTTCTACTGTTATTGTTGCAAAAAGGATCCTCCAGATATACAATAGCAGTACCCTCACTGAAAATGTGATAATCACCTCAATATCGCCAAATTTACATGACTATTAATTCTTGAATTGGTAATATGGAGTTACTGCGACTAATTATGAAGCCCTAATGGCCAAATACTATTGGAGTGTTACTTGAGTGATTGCTAGAATCTGAGAGAGAAATACATGGGTAGAGATAAATTACACTTATAACAAAAGACTCACACACACTCACCTTTATCCACAGGCCTTAGAATAACCACTCCTGATATAAAAGTGACATAATATTGCCTGTAGTGATTAAATCAATGACACTAGTAATGTAATTATAGTTTTGTCTATGTTTTACTTTTGTTACAGTTGTACTGCAGGTTGCAAAGCTGGGGGACAGAGTACAAGATTATATATTACATCAATAATGTATATAGGGATATGATTGTATTCTCTGTGTTATTAGATTGTACTCACGCAGAGTATACATGATTAAATAGAGGATTTGTTGAGATACTGATTTGGTTTGCATTGTGTTTGCATGGCTTAGAGTGTGTATGCTTTCGTGCCTTGTCAGTGTATACAGTCATTTGTATTGGACTCTCTTCCCGCCCCTCTACCCGCTCTGTGTATACATAATTCCCCTCATTGATTTCTGGCTGGACTATTTGTCACCCACTTACTCAAGTCAAATTAGAAAGCACTGTTCGTTGTATCCACAATTCAATCGATTAGATGGGGGAAACACTACCAAACTAAACGTAATGAATATAATGCTTACTGGGGGAAAAAAAGCCTTCATGGATTGTGCGTGTTTGTGTGGAATTAATGGGACATTTCCAGCTTGACAAAGCATGAGTTATCCAGTATGCGTGTGGATGGAAGGGAGCTGGTAGGTGTAATTTATATTAGTGTGAGTCATTGCTTCTGTGGCCCTTTGCAACGCACACAGGCCCACAACACTCTAAGCCCCTAGAGATACCTCTCTTTCGCCTCATCACATACAAGGTTTTTGTCCTGCAACTGAAAAGATATAATACCCTTCCATTATTCATCAAAAATACTTGAAATTCCATTTCTCACTTACCTGCTCATTTGCCTAAAATTCTGGATACTTCTCCTGAAAAACAAATTAATGCCTTCCAAAGTTTGAGTTTGATTGACTGAAAATGGGGTTGGCTGTGTGTGTGTGTGTGTGTGTGTGTGTGTGTGTGTGTGTGTGTGCACGTCTCACTCCTCTTCCTCATATGGTTCTCGTCATCACTTGGCTGTCTCTTTCAAGTAGCAGGAAAGTTGACGTGTCAAGAGAAATGCAAACAAATCCTTTTTTCATACCCTCATATCCACACACACACACACACTCGCTCTCTCACACACACACACACACACACACACACACACACACACACACACACACACACACACACACACACCCCTCTTTCTATGGAACAGTGAAAAGTAGTGTTAATGAAGCCCTTTAGTGGAGTAGTCTTTGGAGAAGATACCAAACATGAGCCCCATAGCCCCCTTCACCAGCCCCCCCAGCACTAGAACTCATTACTGCCAATTAGCCCAGCACTTACAATCCTAATGGACCCCGTCACACATACACACACACACACACACACACACTCACTTACACACACTCAGATTCACACACAACCACTATACGACTGGGGAAATAGCAGCCTAATTTTTGCTTTTGAGCTGGAAGGCTGTGGCTCAAGTATAGGCATTGTGCCATTGTGATGTAAATCCAGATTACAGTAAAGAAGTTTGTGGTAGTGGATAAAGTAGCTTGCTAAAAGAGTCAAAGCAAAACTGCTGTTTTGTAAAGTGGCATTTATCAAATCATCTATCTCTAATCTTGTATGCCATGCAGAATAAAATGTACCAGTGTTGTAATCAAAATGTATTGCAAAGAGTCAACATACATTACCGTTTGAAACATTACTTGCACTGAAAACAGAGCAAAATAAGAAAACAGCACTTCTGTATATGCATCGATTTGTTTTATGTTGTGAAAGTACCTCCATTTTCTGCCTCGGTTGAGAGACTTTATACTGGATAAGTCAAAAAATCTTCACTTGCTGTGTGATGTGAGCATGTCTCATCAAGCCACTTCATATTGAATCACTGAAATGCCTGTTGCATTAGCTATAGTTGAAGTTCAATGGAGGCTGTCATTTTCTACTCCTCTCAAAAGCAAGATTTATTTCCAAAGATTTGTCTCTGCGAGGTTATCTGGATGTCAGCTCCTCTAATCATGTTTTTAAAAACCCGTCTCGGCTCACAGAAAACAAGAGAAACTCATCTCGGGGAAGAAAGCGTTGAGCATGAAGTATACACAGAATAAACAGTGAAGATAATGTTGCCTGTACAAATCAATTCAGCGTTGGGGCCATCAAGCATTAACCCCGAATCTTAGCAGGGAGCATTATACGGTGCCTGAGTTCAGGGAATGTGTTGTTCTTTTTTAGAAATTTGGCTATCACAGTATCCTTAAAACATGATCATGCACATATTTTCTCTTCTTGAAGGAAAACTTAAATAAGTGACAGACAGAGATAGCAGCAAGAAGGAAGTAGAGGAGAATGTGAGGTAGAGATGAAAGGAGTTAGAGAGAAAAGATAGACAGGGTCAGAAGCTTGAGGAAATGAGCTCAAATCAGAAGAGGAAAGGGTGAACATTGAAAAAGAAAATAATATTGTCCTAGAGCGTGAGCTAATAGAAATATGATTAGCAGGAAGGGATTGTCATGGGTTTTATGGTGTGTGTGTGTTTGTGTGTGGTCGCAAATCTGTGCATTGTCTCCACATGACCTTCCCCCTTTTGTATGCAAGTAACAGTTGATAATAGCTTACTGAATAAGAGTGAGTTTGAAATAATGAAGTGGAGCAGCAGAAAAATGTGTGCGTGAGTGTGCGCCCACGTCGAGGCAGGGAATCCCAAATCCCTGTGGTGTTCTTCGCAGTTCAGTGGGATGCACCTGAGCCCCACTCTCAACCAATAAGATGCTTGTGATTCAGATCAGGTGCCTCATCTCAAGTGGCAGCAGTAGAGCTGTAAATGCTTACATGCAATCACACAAATATACTGCCATTATTAGTCTTCGTCTTATGAAAAGCAAGTGATCAACAGTGTTTAGGATCTAACAAAGACGCAAAGATGAGTATAATAAAGGGCTGTCACCATGGAAAAATAACATAAGTAACTAGTAAGTAACTACCAGTAACTGGTTACAGTAGTCCTGTGTATTGTGTGCATGTGAGAGGGTCTGGTCTGGTCAGGTCAGTGTGAACAGCATGTCTGATTGCATAGACTGGAGAAGTGCCAGCCGCTGACCTCCCTAATGACAAAACACCACAGCACGCAACATGGCTCAGAGGCAGGAGGACAATCAGACGGTCAGAGCAAAGGAGGGGATGAGGTGATTTGAAGGGGATTGGAGGAGAGAGGAAGAGAGGACATGAAGAGGAAGACAGGGTGAAGAGGAAAACGGACACATGAAAGAGTAACCGGATAGGAGAGGAAATGAAAGAAAGAGGCAGCTGTGCTTTCAGAATCCAAGCACGCAACAGTTTCAGTTTCTGTGAGTGAAGAAGCTTCACTGCAGTCTCATGGGCGGCTGGACGTGGTTTCACTGGAGAGAGAGAGAGGAGAAGAGAAAGAGAGAGTAGAGGGAGGAAACGGACAATTACAGCTGTTTTCCACTCTTGTGGTTTAATTAATTTCTGTTATGGTGTGTGTGCTGCTGTTGTTGTAATACTAAAGTCTGGTAACCAAAGCTGACAGGAGACTTCACTGTGTGTCTCTCACACACTCTCACGCGTGGACACACACACACACACACACACAGTGCGTGGCACTATCTTTGTGGGGACCCATCATTGACATAATGCATTCCCTAGCCCCTTACCCTAACCTTAACCATCACAACGAAATTCCTTACCTTAACCCTTACCCTCACCCTAACCCTAACCTAATTCTAACCCTAATCCTAAAACCAAGTCTTAACCCTCAAACAGCCCTTTAAAGTTGTGGGGTCCAGCATTTTGGCCCCACAAAGCTGTCCGGACCCCACATGTACACTGTATTCCCGTTTTTTGGACCCCATGAATATAGTTAAACAAGACACACACACACACACACACACACACACACACACACACACACACACACACACACACACACACACACACTCTCTCTTATACTGAAAGTATTGAGCTCTGTCACCTCCCTCCATGAAACATCATGTTTCTGTAGAATTCAGTGTGTTTTTACACAATAAACAGAGGGCTGGTATATTAGTGGTGACGTACTGTGACTCAAACAACAACACCATAATTCTGAGCTCTTACCTTATGTCTGTGAGGCTTGCTTGTAAGTGTTACCAAACTCTCAGAACTGCAAAAGCTTGGCGTAAATCGTTCACTTTAACCTAATAAATGACATATGTTAATGAGTAGATGTGTTCTTTAGAGTTGACTATTAGCATAATCAATGCTTCCAAATTGCTGTGTAAAGCTACCTAATCCACAAGTAAATGAAAGAATTCCACACAGCAGAGATTAAAGTCCTGCTATTGGAAATAATGAGACAAACAAATATAAATAAAATATACGGCCCTGAAACAATTAGAAATGATTACCACAGCTGCTTTAGGAGCTCTGAAGCTGTCCTGGAGTATTGTGGTTGCACAACACCTTAATAATAATACTTCTTTCATAAAAAATGCATATATGACATATTTCTACTGAAATGCGCAATCAAGGAAAAAAAAAAATGCACTTCAGAACTTGCCTGTGAATCATCACATTTTTTAGAATTTTTCTTCAGTATCAAAGTAATTCAGTGATAGTTATCTGCACATTAATGGAGACACTGCAAACAGGAACTGCTAATAGCTACTTCGGCATACCTTTAATGGTGCCAATTTGCCAAAATGGAAACAAATATAGGCTGAAAAACAGACATTAAAAGAGAATACCAATAATAATGTAGCGGACATTACAACAGCCCATTTGATGATCTTCTGCTGGGTCTTTCTCATGCGATGGCTTACATTTTTTCTGTTGTCATATTGGTTCCCGAATAGACCTTTTTTTCTGGTGTTAGCATGTTTCCAGTTTAGCAGTAGCATTTCTGACTTCCTCCATTTTTACACAAAAGTCAAACTTCGCACTGGGCTGATCAGAAAAAAGAAAGTAGGACACAGCTCTTCCTGTGGGGAAAAAAAAAACACTTCAGAAAACAAGGATGTCAGGCATCCAATTACAGGAGGACCAGCTAGACAGACAGGAAAGACAAGATTACCCTGGGTTAAAATCACCCCACCTCCCCTAGAGAAATAAATGTAGTTTGAATGGGGCTTAAGACACACTGTTTAACATCACAACATAAATCTGCTTATGGCTTATGTCCGAAAATGTTTCCACACCTGATCTCACTGTATCATCAGATCCAAAATTAGTGATAGGTTGCAGAGTACTGCTTGTTTTACCCTGATGGATTAGAGTGTGACGTCTGAAGCCAGGGTTGGATTAATCTCTAAAGCTACAATACTCATTTAGATTATACTCTAACACGAACACATGCACACACAGCCTGCATGTAGCCACGCTAACTCACTAAGAGCTCACATGCTCACATACAGTACATATACACTGTTAACATTCCACCCACTGCTCCACTGTGTCCCTCTGTGTGTCTTTTCAGTCTATTCCTTCCACCCTATCTGTCTGCCTCTTTTGTTTTCTTCACTTCCATTCTATCTATTTCGACTTCTTTCTCTCTCCCGCTGTTCAATCAGGGAATGCCTCTCTTCTTTTAATTAGTAGTGGTGTTGTTCTCCTCTTCTTCCCCCAGCCAGGTCTGCTAATATTGCAATTAGCTCCTGTAGGAAGCTTTCTACCACAGCCTTTGTTCTTCTCCATGCTGTACAGCGGCCCATGTTCCTGTGTTGCTCCACAGAATATTATGTGTGTGATGCAGAGCTCAATTTTAATAGAAGAGAGAGGCATAATCAAAGCTGGCCTCATTTTACTCCGTCAGAATCATAACACTCTACCTTCTTCTCTGTCCGGGGGGGGGATTCTCTTTTCTCTATGCTAGAATTTTTTCTAAATCTTATTTTCTCCTTTACTTCTTCTACTCGTCCTTTTGCTAATCATCTTTCCACAACCTTTCTCTGCTTCTTTACATGCTGCATTTCTCACTCATCTCCTTTCTATATCTTCAGATATCTCTCACAGCCCCTCTCCAGCCTGCCGCTGGGGACGGATAGGAGACGTCGAAAAAAACCAATTGCATTTAACGGTGTGACACTGTTAACCTATGAGCGGACCGACGTTGTACTGCAGTCCGGAGCGTGACAGCTCGAGAGGCCGATAGTTGTTTAGGTCGTAAACCTTCTGACACAATCGCCCTCGCTGCCCTGCAGTCTGACTTTTAAAGCCTCCACACGTGAAATAGGTTTTATAAGAGAGGGAAATGTATATCATTTAAGAGTGTTGATTAAGGGGGACACGGATGGCCTCCACCGTAACGGGTAATTCCAGGTTATTACAGAAGCTGTAGCACCATTACAATTAGTTTAAAAAGCTGCTACATGATTACTAACTACAGCGTTTCCAAATTACCTTGGTAGTAGCTTGGTGCTGGTTTCCTGTCAAATTTAGGATGACTTTAAAATGTGTCTAATTACTCTCGTATTACATCTCGCTACACAATTCTTCTTTAGTGAGTTGCTCATCCCATGCAGTATATGTCCATCAAGCCTCTCAGGTCATCAAAACAAGCGCTTTTGAAAAGTGAAATGAAGGGAAGAATCGTAAGAGGGGTGTGTTTATGTTTTGTGCAAAGTCATACTTCTCTGGGGGGGGGGGGGTATGTATTTGTTTTTCACCTGTCATAATACTGTGAGGGAATTGATTGTAGGGGTTAGCATGCTACCTAAACATCTGCCTTTCAGGTTCAACATCTGATTCCCTTTCCTCTCTCCTCTACTGAGACACTACCCCAACAACTTCTCAAAAAAGGCTTCTCTGTCGGATAAAACTTTCTCCCTGTGATCATGGGGACAGAGATGGAGCGATGGAGGGGGGGGATGAGGGAAAGTGAACGAGTGTCACACTGTGCTGAACGAGGTGGGGAGAAAGAGCAAGGGGAAGATCTCTAACATGATATAAAAATAAAAAAAGAAGACAGCAACATCTGTGTGGGAACTTCAAACACCCTTTGAAAGGCAAAATGTGATTCCATTCGGGATTCTCTGACTTAGTAAACAGCCGGGTTTTTATTTTGGAAGTCAGTTGGAGTGTGTGTGCATGCATGCTTGAGTGTGTGTGTTTAGAAGAGTGTGTGCTTTGTAGGGGATGATGGACTGTCAAGGCTGAGATCGGAGAGAGAGAAAGAGGGAACACACTGAGAGGGGATGAGGGATCCAACTGCTGAGAGCAAAGTCCAGTTATTGGCAGGGACGTAATACAGTGCAAATCCACCCTAAAGCCAGTTTACTCACTTTTTGAGGCTGACATGCACGCCTTATTAATCACTTTGTGGTCATTTGTGATTTGATGGGATACTGCTCGGTCATAAATGTGAGGAAAAAGAAGTGTGTGACATGAAAAAAAATGCTGTTCTGTTTATCTTATAGTAGCTTGTCACTAACTTTGATTCTCTGTCTCTCTCTTTTCTCTCTTTCCTGCCTCTCCTCGCTGGATGGAACCGCAACACCTCATCTCAATGTCCTCCTTTTACGTGTCTACCAGGTAAGATACAGTCAGCTGTTAATATACCGCTCATTGAAAAGGTGCTGCTAAACAGATGCTGAACCAAACATCAGACCTTGAGAAGTACTTACTTTCTCGCTTTCTGTCAGTAAAGCTTTTGAAATTCAGCAGCAGCACAATATATCCCTCTCCAGTGTTGTAGTCGAGATCAAGTCATCACCACGACCAGTGTATCGAGACAAGACAGAGACTTTAATGGTTTGAGACCAAGTCAAAAGCAGAGCGAGACCGGGTCAAGACCAAGACCAGATTTGTGTTAGACAGACATAGCTTCTTCTCCTGTCTCCCCCATACACCTTCTTGGGAGTGTGTGTAAAGGGGGCAGGGATAGTGGGGTTTACGGTAACAAACTTCAAATTAGATATGAGTCAAGTTATTGGTTGCATTTGCAGTTTTAACACACAGGCCTAAATCAGACAATGCACAGGCAATTTAGCAAAATCCCTGCAGTTGTGGTCTTGACCGGTCTTGAAATATAATCCTGAGTCCTCTTTATCTGAGACCGAGACGAGACCTTCAAAACTTGGTCCTATGATCGGTCTTGAGACCGATCTCGAGTACTACAACACTGTCCCTCTTTGGGTTATAGTGGTAAGGTGATGTACGTATGTTTTTTCTATCCAAGGACAAAGGTAGCAGGCATGTCGAAAAAACACCATCCAATTCAGTTCATAAAAGAGTCCGACTTACATTAATTGATATGAAAAGGATGCAATTATCATACTTATTCTTTTCTAAAAAAAAATATATATATATATATATATATAAGAAGGAAAAAAGTAGTTCTTTATAGATAATATTGGCTAGCTATGGAAATAAGAGTAAACAGGAAATCAAACTCTTCTTTATGGATAAGAGGAAACAAAGGGTTTGAATTATGTTTTGCAGTGCAAAAACAAGGCATCTTACACTGGTGCACAAAGCTGCTGGTTTACCTGGTGTTAGATGGTCTGCTCCAGCTCACAGGATTGGTGTGAAATAGTAATATTAAAAATAAACTCTACATTTTTCTCTCTAATCAGGTAACACTTTATTTTAAAGACTCTGAAAGGGAAATCAGGTGCCATAAAATTAAATTGACTGTTGAAGAGTGAAGTTTTTCATTCGTTAACTAGGCTGTTCATCAACTTGTCGACAGGGAATCTAGTGTGGTTGCCATGATAGACCTCTATTGATAGACAAAGCTATATGGAGAAAAGTAGCAATGCAGCAACTCATAGCTGTACCACTTCTATCTAGTCTACTGTGTGCAGATTTATTTCCTTTCATTTCTCTCTGTTTCATTTCTCATTACTTTCATTTGTTTCTTTCTTCTCTCTTCTTTTTCTACATGCATTATTCTCATTCCCTTCTTTGCTGCTCCAATCAGTTCTGTTTCCTTGCTTTATTCCTCTGTGTCATTCTTCTCTCCCATTGTTCGCCTTCATTGGCTAAGGCTATAGCTGGTGTGCGCGTGTGCAAGTGTGTGTCTGATGGAGCGGAGCAGGGCTCTGCAGTGAGGTGATGGTATGTGAAATCACTGACATTACAGACGGGGGGGGGCAGGAAGGTGTTGGTAGTGGCATTTCCACAACGTCGCTGTCCTCTAATTGACAGGGGCACCATGCATGTACCGCATTCCTCCATACCCCCATCTCCCTTGCACTCTCTGTCCAACCATCTCTCCATCAACCCTTCTTTTTACTCCCCTTCTCTTCATCCTCATCCTCCTCTTCTGCCCCTCTGCCCCTCCTCCCACCTTGTTCCTTTCCTAGCAACAATAGCGCTGTCTTCTCATGAGTGTCAACATCCCTGTGACTCTACGGATCAGTTGGTTTCTGAAACACATGTGTGCTGTGTATTTGATCAGCATAGTGTCTATCCTTCCAGAAATCCAGACAAACATATCTCCTATTTTCTGTCTTTATTTTCTCTTATCACTCTCTCTCTCTCTTTCTGCTTATTTCTACATCTCTAGTCTCTTATGCCTTTTCTCTCTGACTGTCTTGTTTTGTTGGGTATTCCCTTTTTTTCTGTGTGTCTCTGCAGTAAAATCACAGTGGCTGGATAGGATTGCAGTGCCTGCAAAAAGAGACCATCAGAAAGAGACAGAATGGGGGTGAGATTGAAAGCAATAGGAAAGAAGGGCAGAGAGAGAAAAAACTGAATCACAAAGAGAGAGAGTAGTTGAAAGGCATCAAATACAAAGTTACAAGGCAAATGTAAAGGACCTTTCTGGCAGAGATATGAGGAGATTCAGGAGGAGGAGAGTGTGAATGAAAATGAGGGGAGAGAAAATAGAGTGGATTGGGATGAGGCAAAAGTGCAGGTGAAAGGGAGCCCCCAACTGGCTGGAGCTGGTACTGGCACCCGACTCCCCATCTCTTCCACACATTACTGTCCTCTTTTCCTTTACCTTCTGTTTCTCATTCTTTTACTCAGTGTGGTCTATCTCTCTCAGACGAGGAGAGTCATCGCTTTATAAGGTTGCAGATGATGCTCATGCAGTTTAGTGGTAATCTCACTTTCCCTGATGTCCTGGGCCACCATGTGTGTGTGTATATGCTTGTAGGACAGTTTGCATTCTACTTAGAGATACAGCTAAAACGCCTCATACTTTCATCTCCACTCTCTTTCCTCTTCTTTCTCTCTCTGTTTTCTACCCTTCTTTTCTTCTTGTCCCTCCCTATCTGCTTTTGAGCGCTGTACAAAGCCAGAGTTATAAGACTATTTGCGTCATCAGCTTCAGGGAGAGTGTGTGTGTGTGTGTGTGTGTGTGTGTGTGTGTGTGTGTGAGACCTGAACTCTCCCCATACAGCAGTTGAACGTTAAGCCCTGACTGATGTGTGTATTTCTCATTATTGCAGCAGTGCAGAGGCCAGGGACACGCACGTGCCCACACACGTGGGAGTATAGAACTGATGTGTCATCTTCGCATGTATGCAAATTCTAGAGAGCATGCCTAAGTAAACACAAGTGCACACATTTACTCTCATTTTACTTTATCTTCTGGTGTGGACCACCCATCAGCGTCCATCATAAACCACTTCTCCCTCCACCTTGTCTCCATAGCAACGCCATAGCAACCCCTCGCCAGCAGAGCCCTTGACATGAACCCAACCCGCCCCTCTCATGCCTCTCCATCTGTCATCAGTGGCTGAGAGGATTGTCCATCAGCCCTCCTGAAATCTTGATTGGCAGTTGCCACTCAGACAGGCATGGAGAGTGCATCTCTTCAAAATGAGATAGGCCTGTGAAGGACAAGCATAGGAATGCAGAAATTGGTTTACTTGAACTTGAGCTTTCCCCATCATGAGCGCAAAACTGATGAAGCGCGGCTTTTGCCTTCAAAGTGGAAAGGTGTCTGAGAGGTCTTCAGTCAAATTCGTGTTCCTGTCTTTGACTGTCAAGTGATGTAGAGTGTCCAAACTCACCTTGCACACATCCATCACAGAAGTGCAACATGCATCATGCCATTGTGACAGACTCATTCGTAGCAGTTAGGCCAGGACACACGTCCCAGTCCAGTGATGTACAACGTGTAAAAAGCATGTCAGGGATACCGCCCATGTCTGCAAGGCTCCTAGGACAGCTTCATGAGCATTAACATGATCTATAAAAGCCATCATCAGCCCTGCAACATGACTAATGTGGGCATTGATGCAGTCTGCGTGTGTGTGACTTGATCACTTAATGATACAAATTGACTGTGCTTAAGCGATCCTCGCATCCTTACATCCAGTGGTAAAGAGCTCTTGTATTATTGACAATACACACAAACACACATTTTATATACAACAGGCAAACACACACAGTCCTACTCATCCCTGTGTGTGGGCGGAAGGTGGTGTGCTTGATCAATACGTCGTCAGTCGCTCTGACTTTATCATTATCATTTTAATGACTGCAGTATTTTCGCCCACTGATGGCCTTCGAGATGAACAGAACAACACCAGAGGTCCCCAAAGGTTCACTGCTGCCGTAGGGCTGCAGTCAGGTGTCACGTAATGGCCGGTGACATTTTGAAAACGTAGAGCAACTAATAAAGATAATGCAGAGTTTATTGATTTACGCTATAGTTCAATACAAGGCTTTAATTGTTGAGTTCCTATGTCCACTCTTGGTGCTTCTTAAATTGAATCTGTTCTTTGGCTATCTGATATCAATACTAATGTGATTACTGGGTAGATGTTAGGGGTTAGCTGTTCTGCTCTGGTTTACATAATATGAGCCTATTTGTAATATCATAGAGTGCTTAACACTGAGTGAAATCCTATCGGTGCTTATGCTGCCACACTGCATGGCAATATTACTCCAGATTAGGAACTGCAGATAAGATATATATCCATTATTGATTAATTGAATTATCTTTTTTTTCAGTTTTCATTGTTCATGTCAGAAAATGTCATCTTCAAATGATTTTCTTTGGCTGAAGAGTTCAAAAGCCAAAGATATATTATATTTATTTTGATATAAAACATAAAATAGCAAAATACATTTCAGCCTGGAACAAGCAATTGTTTTGCACCTTTACAACCTTAAATGACTCAAACAATTGATCAGTTATCAAAAGCATTGCTGATTAATTTTCTGTTGATAGGACTGACAGTTTCAGCACTACTCTGGGTAATCAATACACAAAGTGATGGAAATATCTGCCTGCTACTTACTAGTTATTACTTGTTCGATCAATTCACAAAAGAATGAATATGGCATAAAGCATTTATCAAAAGCTTATTATTACAGAAAGATTTGAATTGCTTAGTAAAGATCAAGTGAGAAGCTGAGAAGATGAACCAGATGAGCCTCCTAAACTTAAAGGTTGATTTTAGCTGTGGAATTTAATGGATGGGGAGATAGAAAGAGAGAGCGGAAGAGAGACAGTGTACGCTATAGGGTGTGTGTGTGTGTGTGTGTGTGTGGTGTGTGTACTCTCAGCGTGTATCTGCTCCTGCGGTCCTGTATGTGGTGACAGGCTGACATCAGAGTAAAAGCCCCCTGAAGTCATGTTGAACAGATGTCTCTCTGCTCTCACAGTTTCCCTGGTGGTGGAATACATACTGTAGACCTGGCTCTCTGACGTCGCTTTCTTTTCAATTTACTTATCTGTTAAATGTTGCTGTTCTTTCTTCAGTCAACATACTTTCCAGACTCTCTTTCTTCTTCCCCTTTTTTCATTTGATCTGTTGTTGCCATTCAGGCAGAGTTTTCCCTGGGCTTTGGTAGACATCTCTCTCTCATGTCAGTCTTTGTTCAGTAAAAAGGGCCAGGTGAAAAGGACTCTTGGTGAATTGCCCTTGTGTACTTTCTCTTAGTATTTGTGTGTGTGTGTGTGTGTGTGTGTGTGTGTGTGTATCTGCACTTTTTGTACAAGGCAATGTTCCAAGCCCTGTGACGTGAGCACCGTCTCTGTGAAAGCAGGCAATCTGGGCATTGGCTTTTCTCCAGAAACGCTTTCATTTCCATTCAGCAGTGGGATGTTACTCACTGGAACCCACATTTGCACTGCTCATGCCATCACACACACACACACACACACACACACACACACACACACGCACGCACACACACGCACACAGCTGACAGAGCAGGGTCAGTGCACAGCTTTCTTTGCCTTAGTTAAACTTTCTGTTGTTGTTGCTTGTCTTTTGGAATTAGATATTTTCTTACAAACTTTCACTAACACACACACACACACACACACACACACACACACACACACACACACACACAAACCGCTGTTGTTATGGTAGGAACACATGATGCAACAGCAGAGCCATCCCTCCTTATGTCCCACAGGAGAAATGGGGGATTGCAGATTTGAAAGAGACGTATCAGGCAAAAACAAGGAGTGGGAAGGAAGAGTGACTGGTTTGACTGAGAAGAGGGAATAGGGGACAATGAGAGAGAGAGACAGAGACAGTTTGGTGGCTGATACATTCCCATGTTGCCTTATTGAGATGCAGCGGTGGCATGGGTAATGAGCTAGCTGCAGCTGACGCATTGATTAAGCCAGAAGAGGCGCTCAAATTATCCTACTCCTCGAGAGAGGAGCACGCATAGATGTAAAAAATAGAGAAAACAGGAAAACATCATGTTCACACATCTCAGCACTTTAAATGGTGGTATCTCTGAAAATGGTTAAAAATAAATGTTTGTAAATGTGTAGATAATCAAGAGAGCCTTTTTAAGATTGTATATACTGTACCTTAGTTTTCACTCATGGAATGATGGCACAGTGAATTAGTACCTTGAGTTTTACCCAATCAACTCGATGCAGAGCAATAATCAGAGAAGTGTCTTATAATACAAATATTATGTTAAAATGCTCATTTTGTCCCCAAATCTACTTACTAAATTGAATCTACTGGCCAGGTTCGCAAGCATTCTCAACCTCTGAAATATGGAAGATGTGCTTTTGATCAAATTGGTGTGTTTTTCAATTGTGTTAGTAGTAAATTGGAAGAATCTAGGACTGAATTAATCCAACAACTCAAATCATGTCAGCAGCTGTTTTTTTTGTCACCCAGGAGAATGAACATAATTAGAGTCAAGAGCTGGACAGAAGCTACTAATGCTATACTATTTGCA
This sequence comes from Sander vitreus, assembly GCF_031162955.1. Lineage (NCBI taxonomy): Eukaryota > Metazoa > Chordata > Actinopteri > Perciformes > Percidae > Sander > Sander vitreus. The sequence continues at coordinate 23,269,146 of NC_135862.1, forward strand.
TGTTATAATAGTTTTCACTCTTATTGGGTAGATCAGGAGCTTACATGGATGTTTTGTTGAGATTTTCCTTGCACGTCATAGTAATAGTGGGTGATGAAAATCCTCTGTGCTGTAAGGCAGTTATCTCACACACAAATGCATGTCTTGTCATCGTTGTTTCTGTGCCTTGAGGTGTTTCTGATGGGACCATACACTTTGACACCTTGACCTTTCTCCTGCACAGCGTTTGTTCTACGCTAGTAGAGAATAAAGGCTGTACAAAGACATAGGAAGGAGGAAGAAAAGCCGGGAGAGTAAACCACTTGCCAGTATTGTTGAGCTTTTGATCTGGAAAAGTGTGTGCGTGTGTATCAATGTCACGCACCGGGAGGTGGCCCCCTACCTCGAACACACACACTCACTCACTCACACCCCCACTCCCCATAAAGAAGATTGTTCTGTCCTCAATCCAAACACTGTTGATCCATATAGGAAAGACCTTGTGCATATTGTCCATAATAGTGGGGTTTGTGCTCACCTTGGACAATCCTCCCTGCTGTTATTTTCTTTTTCCGCTTATTTATGGATGGGCTGAATGTCAACAAGTTGTGTAAAGCCAATTCCAGGTTAAGGTAGCATAATGCCTCAGTTTCTCTTTTGTCCAGTTTTCTTTGATGTGTTCTCCTTCAGCTGTGTGACGTGAAGTTCGTATGTGTTTCTTGCTGTCCATGTTAAAATAGGACTCATTTTCAGTCTGTGTGCTCAAGCGTTCAATCTCCCCTGCCTGCCCCAAAGCGGGAGCGTAGCACCCTCATTGCCAATTAAGCTCAAATCAACAAACGAAGATGGAGTGAGACATCAAATTACATCCAATATCCTCTCCCATACTCAAGTCTGTCTTTGCCAGCCACAAATTAGCTTACAAATTAAGGCTCTGAAGATGAGAGAAGTTGAGTTGCCAGATAACAACCAAATAACATCCTGCCTGCGTCTTGATGTGGTGTTCCAACTTGGATCCTTCTTCCTGCCTTCTTTTGATGTGCAGACAGAGTTTAGTTGAGTTTTTCCTGGTTGAGATTCGACCATCCATTTCAATCTCCATTTGGAAAGTAAGCTGGTTATCAAGACAGGTTGATGAGATCTCATGTCACTGAAGTCTCTTCCGGCTTGATCCATGTTTGATAATGAAGATGTTGCATAGACAACCCAAACACTGTCAATTAATGAAATAACTCAAGCTGAATTATAGATGAGAAAAGTTTGATGAATTGCTTCTTAGAATCAGATTCCCTCTCCCCTTTCTTTTCTAGCCCACACAGTTGGCGTCTCTGCATGGCTTGTATGCCAGAAATTGCATGTTTTTCGTGCTTGTTCGTGTGGGCTTGCGTGCATGTGTGAAAAATACAGAAAGAGTGTACTGCCGCTGCCAACATGTCTTTCTATGGTTGCAGCAAGGTTTTGTAATATTATCCAGTCAGATGTTTAATAATTCATACTTCTATATTGGGGGTTATCTAACACATGACAGCCAGACAGTGTGCAACTCTTTGAGTGGTGTCTAGGGGCTCCTTCACTGTGAAGCCTATCAGAGTCATCACCAAGGTACCATCCTTAGCTCATCATTTGCCTTTTTATTTGACTCCTGTCCCCCCGGAGGAGTGTGTAAGTACATGTTTAGCATGCGCACACATATGTTTCAAAAGTAACACACATAACGGTAACATAATTTTCTGTGGACAACATATCTGTTTGTGTACAAGCATGTATATACAGTAGATGAGTGTGTGTGTGTGTGTGTGTGTGTGTGTGTGTGTAAGTGTGCACATGCACGTTTGTCCCGTCTGCTGCAGTTGCTGCATCGGGCCTGGTGTGGCTAATTAAAAGAAGCCTGCTTGCATTATTCATGAGACTGTAATTATACATTCCTTTTACTGATCCCCAGTCAGACGCATTAAAAATAGATCTGAGTCTCCGTGCCCCGCCCTCCTAGGCCCCACTTTCTCTCTGTGTTTTGACTATGTCTCTCCTAGCATCTCTCTATTTATCTATCCTTATCAGTATTTCTCCATCTCCCTGTCACTGGCCTCATTGCCGCAGATTTCTTTTTCTTAAATTGTTCTTTCCATCTCTCCTCTCATCTCTCCCATATCTGCCCGCCGTGTCTTCATTCATGTTTGCTCTGATGTTCCCGTTTAGGATTTGGGCAGAACATTCCTCTGACAGTGTCACTCTCGCTTGGATTTGTGGCCTGAGATCCAGTCACATCAGGCCAGAAGTCAGAGTGGAATATTTTGAATCTGCCACGACATCTCGGCAGTAAGATTCAGAAGAGGAGAAATATCACTGCCTCTGATCATCTTAATGGGGGAGACTGTCTCCTCACACTCTGCCCAAAAAGTTCTCTCTGACAATTTTTTTTAATTGCATGCTTAATCCACAAAATCTGCAGCAGCTGAATTCAGTCTTTCGTATTCAAATGCGAGATGGCTTCAGCACAAATACACTAAAGTGTGGATATCTGGCAAACACAAGATTATTCAGTATGTGTGCCATATGTTTCTAGCGAGTCAACAACATCCAGGAAGTTTTTGCACAGTCAAACATATGACAGCCTGAACATTTTGAGCTATTTTCTGCTGTGCAGTCAGGCATTAGTTACCTCTGGCAATGAGACTTGTTTGCCTTGCTGGCGGAAAAGAGTGTGTGAAGCTTGCATTTTCCACCGCGCAGGTGATGAGCTTAGACGTATTCGTGCATATATTTACATGCTGATGAGGCTGATGCTGCAAGGGGGTGGGGATATTTTGTAAGATCTGCCAATCAGAGAGCTTGTTAGATAACTAAGTGCATCATTCATTATTTGCTGCCTTTTGGCGATGCTCGCAATCGTTCTCATTGTTTCAGAATGTGAAAATAGATTACTGCCTTGAAGCCACCCAGAAATTCATCGCCTCGCACCACATTTCACTCTGTTTGTAGTTGTTGGGGATATATTATGTAAATGCAGTCGTGTACATGAAATTGGCTTCCCACGCCCATGTGCCCCCTCTCCATATAACCAAACAGCCCAAAACAAACATGCATACTGAAATGCAATACATACTCCTATAAACACACACGCAGGATGCAGATGCTAGCTGCTTTAGAGAATACTTGGATGTACAGTTTAACTTTGTGTATGTGTCTACATTATGTGGTAAAAAAATGGTAATTTTATCACAGTTAGATTTCTGAAATTGTTAGACTCTATCAGCTACAGAGAACATAAAAGGTAAATGGTGACCAGACACATTTGGTCACATCTAGTAGTATTCGATATTATAAAAATACCAGCTTGAAATGCTGCTATCTTTATGTTAGAAGGCTAATACCCTTGCACCTGGTCATGCATCAATGTTGTGTAAATTGGCTTTCAGCTGTTTTCATACAAAGATTGAACTTTCTGATGGAGGGAAATTGATTTATAATGCCGTAAATCTATATCATTCACCACTTTAACGTTACTTTATAAGATGCTACGTCCATTATTTTTACAGTCTATGGTTCCTGCAAAGAAATTCCAGAACTTTACAACAGACTACCCTACATGTACAGTACATGAATGATGAAGAAAATAAACATACACAAACCCATGATAGATGAACGGCCAGGCTCTTGGTCTCTCCAATATGTTGTACAGGTAGTTGCGCTTGTTTCTCCGGCCGTTCTGCACGCTGTATATAAGCAGCTTCCCCAGCAGGCTGAGAAGGGCTCCCTGCTTCCCCCGCCTGGGCCACGTCACCTACTACTACCTGGATGTGTGACGGCTATGCGAAACAAATAGGCACGATGCAACAGGTGTAACCAGTTGTGTTTTTTTAATATATGTTAGGGCTGTCAAACGGTACATTTTTTTGAATCGCAATTAATCGCTGAATTTCTATAGTTAATCGCGATTAATTGCATATTTTATCACATTATTAAAATTCTATTATTTTGCATTTCAGAACAGTTTTTAAGTACATATTAACAATCGAAAGCAATTTTTACAAGTGTATCTTGATTGGGAATCAAATGAATGCAAAGAAAGTTACTTTATGAACTTGATTTTAAGATTTGTAATTATTTATTTACTGTAAACAGAAGAAAAATGTGTGAATCTGTCATTATTGCACAATTCCTCCAAGTACCTAAAAAACTAAAAATCCCTATCCTTACCAGAGTAAGTTAAGTGTTTAGTAACTCCTAAATAATTTAGATTACTCACTAACGTTTGCAGCACCTTGCAGCAGTTCCAGTGTGGCTGCTTTCTCCGTGTCGTACAGGCTGTGCGTGGGGCTGCTGTCCCCCTCGACGGCAATGAGACGGGTCAGAACACGCCAACCGTAGTACGTCTTTAAGACCCGAGTCATCTACGATGCTGACAGGTCTGCAGTTAGTTGCCACCCATTTCGCAAGAGCTGTAGTAATTTTTTGGGATTGTTGTTCTTCCACAGGTTGGCAAGTAGCACTCTCCAAAATAGTGTGTAGCATGCTAGCGGCTAGCATCAACGTTAACTGTACTACTATGCTTAGCTCGTAGTTGGTAGCTCAAGCTTGACGTGCTTCGGTAATATTTTAATTCGGCTTTACACAATGTGCATATGGCTTTCGACTTACGAGCCGTCCGGGAGTTTTGGAAAATAAAAAGCGCCATTCAGAGTTGTGTTGCTGCTGTCTTTCTCCATCATGCCTGCAGCCTGCAGCAGGAGGAAGTTTGGCAGCTTGATGATAAATAAAGGTGCTGCAAAGGGTCAAAATTGTAGCCTGTTAGGCACGACGCAAAGCCGAGTGAAGTGTAAAATAAATTAATAAATGCCGGCATGCGATTAATGCGATTAAAAAAAAAAATTAATGCATTGTGCTCGGCCCTTAATCGCATTGCAATTAACGCATTAATACTGACAGCCCTAAAATATAAATATATATATATATATATATTAGTGCAGTCAGTTAAATGCGTTATACCAGCGTTAACGCAAACCCATTTTAACGGCGTACATTTTTTTTATCGCAAGATTAACGTTCTTTTTGGCCTAGCAAACTTTGCAAACTTTTTTTCACATGCTGTTGCAACAACTAGTAACGTTAGAAAAACTACAACACCACACCGGATCTAGCTAGACCGGAAACAAAACAACAGGCATGCCGCACACACTTGTTTGGGCTTGTGAGCCGGCCAAAGAATAGTAGGTTAACGCTGCATTCCCAGGCAGTTGAAATCTGCTCCGATACGGCTTTGAAATGACCGGAAGTCATTCATTTCCTATGGAGATTCGCAGACCGCATGCGAATTGGTCCGAACGAGTGCGGTGCAAAAACAATCGTGTCAGTTGGTCATCCGGATGCATTAAAAAAATGTAACTCTTGCGAAAGGCTATGGACGGTTCCTATCCGACAATTCCAGCGGAAGTTAGCGTTGCTATGGTACTGATAAACAAACCTGCTAATGCTAATTGGTTAGTTAGCAACAGACATCGACATTATACCGCTATATCACATTTAACCCCACGCAGCAGCCTTTCTATTTATATCTGTATAAGAGAGGTCATAGAGAATCGTACATTCAGACACTTATCCATCTCTGCCATTTTTGTGAGTCGTTTCCGAAGCTTTTCAAAGGTGTAGTACGACATCCGCTGGGGAGATGCCGAAATGGATGCCAATAAGATTCTGAATGGAAAGTTTACTTTTAAAAAGTTGCCAAATGGTTCCATTGACAAGACCAAAGTGATCTGTGTGTTTTGTCGTTGTGAACTGAGCTATCATCGCAGCACGTCCAGTCTGAAATACCACTTGATGGTCAAGCACACAGCTGATGCCAATTCTCCGCCCCCTCGTTAAAGCCAGGCGACAAATCACAAAGCAAGCCGATCCACTTTTCCATGTCGATAAGAGCATTAAAATGAGAAAAAATAATGGGACAAAAAGAAATCAAGGGACATTTAGAATAGATAAAAATGTGCGATTAATTGCGAGTTAACTATGACATTAATGCGATTAAATATTTTAATCGTTTGACAGCACTAATATATATATATATATATATATATATATATATATATATATATATATATATATATATATATATATATATTGCAATTGCAGACCTATACCATGATAAAACCGCCTATGACCACACAGTACAAGACCTGCATTCAAATGTTTACTTCAAGTGAAAAGAGAGGCATTATATCCGCACAATAAATTGACTTAACGTCTGTTCAAGGTGGAGCTTCCAACTCTAATTTAATGGTGGGTAGTTTAATGAATAATATGTATCATATTTTAATTGTGATATTTTGCAAGTAAAATCTGAATCTGCAACGTAACCAGAAACATTGCTCTGTCAGGTAAATGTAGTACTGCAATGTTTTCCTCTGAAGTAGGACTACACAGTAAGTCAGTAGTATATGGTTGAGTTGCATATTAAGTGCCTTGAGGGCCTTCTGTTGTCTAAGTTGTTTTGGGGTACAGTGGTTCTGGAGAAAGCTGAAATCAGCAATACAGGAGGCCAAGCAATTAGCTTGTTTCAGACAGGCATGTTTTGAACGGGCACTGCACTAGTTGTTAGAATACACTGTATTAATGAAGTGAGAAGCTGCAGGTTCTTTTGAGCAAGGTATGTAATCCCTACCTTCTTCATGGTATATAACTTCCCTATCTGTTGTCAGTAAAGTACCATTATTATTGTATTTACTAAGAGGTCACTATTTTGTGCAGGGAGTTAATTTATAAAGGAGCTGTTGAGCTAATGTCTTATTTCACGCAGGCTAAATAAATAGTTTTTCTGTATGTGTGCGTCAGTGTGCCTCCCTCCTGGCTCCAGCACTCCAGGGCTAAACTGCTCTTCCTGCTTTTGAAGCTGTTCTGTTGGTCTGGGTCTCTGTTGTTACTGATGTTGCTTTGGCTGGTAGGGTTTAGAGGGTTGCAGGGGAATTCAGGCTGGGTAGACTAACGTCACTGCTGACTAAAAATGCAAAAAGAGCAAAAGAGAAGGTGGAGGAGATGGAGAGATTTAGTGAATGATAAGGGAGGAAAGAAGCGGTGGGAGCGAGACAGACAACGAGAGTGCTTTCATTGAGTAGCGAGTGAGCATTGTTTGATCTTCGACATGCTGTCTCCCTCCTGCACAGTATGACTCAACAGCTTTCTGCTGGTGTATTCCCTCTCTTTCTCTCTTTTTGTCTGAATAGGTGAGAGGATGAATAGAGGGAAGGGGAGATAAATGAGTCAAATACTAATGGGTAGAGAAGGAACAAGGGCAAAATTTGGCAGAAACTGAGAAACGAGCCCAAGAGAAAGTACATGGAGTAACTGGATAACAAAAAGTGACAAAAGCCGAGATTGTGTGGCAAGGATTTACTATATTGCACATCTGCATGTCGACAGTCCTATAGTAATGAGGCCAGGCCAAACTTTAAAGTAAATCAATAAACCAACATCCAAAATGCACACATTTTATTAATTTATGTTCATATTTATTTTGGTAATATATTTATATCCAGGTTTGAAAACAGTTGCTGGGTTTCTTACCTTTTTGCTTTTTTGTTTTTATCTGCTCTGGTAAAAAACATTGATGGAGGGATTCACTACATTTTCTCTTCTATTAATTGCACACGGACTATATGAAGGCATTCATTTGTCATAACCATTTGTTTTTGGAACTTTGTCACCTCCAGTACATACAAACTGTAATGAAGAATATATTGCCTTCTATTCTAGTCACCACCCACATACATGCTTGACATTACAGAAAGTCTGTAATTAATGATTTCAAGTATGTAGAGGGAACAAAACTGAAGAGATCAGAACATTTAATTACACTATGTAACATTCCTGCTTATTAAATCTGCCAGTGTGTGCTTGTGCATTTGTGTGAGGAACAGTGAGAGATACAAAGACATACAGTACACAGAGCTAGGGTGGTTGACGATAGGTATTCAACCCCTGCCCTTTGCCCTGGTGGAGGGGATTCCCACGCCCTGCTACAGGGGCTTTCCAAATGGCCATAAAAAGCTGGAGGAATAAGCCCCTAGTAACACATTGTGTTTCCTTTCAAACACTGATCCCAGTTCAGAGCTGTAGCCCCCACGAAGAGCATTCAGGGTTAGAGAGCAGGAGTGGAAAGCAGCTCACAGATCTGTGCCTAAGGGCAACGAGCTTCTCAGAGCCAGTGCCTCGGGGAGAGAAAGCTAAGCCAGCATAAGCTACTACCATCTGCCAGCATTGGCTTAGGGCTTCTGAAAGATAAAGTTTGAAAGTGAAAGAGGTGCGCAAGTGGAGACATCTCTTTTTAAACCTCCTCTCTCCTCTCCTAGTAGTCGCTTCCAGATGGAAATTAAGCTATCCAGTAATGATCTTTAACCGCATGGATGCCAGTGCTGTGAGGAGGATACATCTGAAAAGTGTGTGTGTGTGTGTGAGAGAGAGAGAGAGTGAGTGTGACGCGCGCATGCAGCACGCACGCATGCTAAATAATACAAGTTTATATCTTTCTAACTGCTATAACGATAGTTACGTATTGTAACTCCAGATTCTATGAGTATAGGCATAGCCCTCTAAGAGCTGTTGCTATTGGGTTTATCCCTTGGCGCATGCGCAGTCGTGAAGATTTCTTTCGCGCCCTTGTACCCTGCACGGGCCTCTATTACGTCCAGAGTTACTGTATATCATAGTTGCACGACCATAGATCTGCTCCCATCATCAGCATTTTTCTTCAGCCAACGTTGGTGAAGCAGGTGGCCTGAATCTTAGAGAGCTATGCCTATACTCATAGAATCTGGAGTTACAATACGAAACTATTGTTCTATTTCGTATAGGCTTCGCCCTCTAAGAGCTGTTGCTATTGGGTCAAGGGTGAAACTGGTGTAGTCAATGCCACCTGCGACACAAGGTCCACAAGCAGAACATGGACTAATTCCTTGCACTGAACAAGTTTAATGTATCAAATACTATATTATTTTGATAAAAACCTGTCATGATTATGAATTGGCCTAATACTGATTGTAAGGCCCATGTCATGATTGTGAAAGTGCTTTATAATGTTTATGTACGCTGCTGCTGTCATGTTGTCTGTCCTTATGACTACATGTCTCCCTGTCACCACTTGGGCAAAACACTTTCAGCATCGTGGACAACTCCAGGCAATTTATGTGGGGAAGTGGAGAATCTGGCCATCTCCATCCCACCACCTGCGACTCGCACATGCCCTCCCAGCCGTTGAGAGACACGTCCATGTACACCGTTATGTGTGACGTCACTCTCCCCAGGGGAACCATCTCTGAATTTTTCTCATGTGGAAGAGACCCAGAGGAACCACCATTTGACTCACAGACATCATGTCCAGCAGACGCATCACTGACAGCGCCGAAATTGTTGTGTGAGGCCTGATGTGTGACAGCAGCCCCCACAGTAGACCCGCGAGCTCTTTTGCCAGTTTATGGCAAAACCCAATGTCTGAAGGTGCTGCACAACCTCCATTGTGTGGAGTGCAGCCCTCTCCTGGGAAGGAGCCATAATGATTAAATTGTCCAGATAAAAAGGACTTTGATCCCTTTCCTGCGTAACGGCTGTAACGCCGTCTCCATGCATTTGGAGAACGTACAGGAGGCTAATGAGTAGCCGAATGGCAGCCGATTGTACTGGAAATGAGCTCCCTGAAAGGAGAAGCGCAGGAATTTCCTGTGTTTGGGGACAATCGAGATGTGGAAATATGCATCTCTCAGAACCACGGAGGTGAACCATTCGTGGGGCTGAGCCCTTCCTGCGCTGTGAGAAGTGAGTGCCCGGTCATCACAGCCCATGGTAGGGCGTAACCGAGCTCTCCCTGTCCGCTCAGACGGCCGGGGGGGGGCTTCTCCGCACAGCACAGCGTCCCGGGAGTGGGCATGCGCATGTCTGTGTGTCAGCTGTTTACATAGCAGTGAGTATTGTGGCCTCCCACCACTGTGAAAAGCGGTAGTTTGATTCTCACAAGCCGTTCACTCAGCAATCTTACCATTCCATGTAATCAGCTGGGAGGGGGGGGGGGGGGGTTCTCCACACAGCACAGCGTCCCGGGAGTGGGCATGCGCATGCCTGTGTGTCAGCTGTTTACATAGCAGTGAGTATTGTGGCCTCCCGCCACTGTGAAAAGCGGTAGTTCGATTCTCAGAAGACGTTCACTCAGCAATCTTACCATTCCATGTAATCAGCTGGGAGGTGGAGAAAAACTGAGTAGGCTATAAACATGCACTCTGCGTGGGGGTTTGAGCCTGTTAATTCTGACACAGTGTGGCTGGCTCTGACCGCGTACTGCACGTGGGCGTGGCGGCGAGCCTGTCTGCATGTGTGTGAGGAGAAACGTGTGTTTCAGTGGCCGCAAGAAAAACTGCTTAAGGGAACTGTGTGGCCCTTAAAAGCGCCGTTGTGTTTCCAACTCTAGCTGGAGTGAGACACGCATTCCCAGCGCCCTGTCACTGCCGCCACCGTTCGGCGAGTGAATTGGACCAGGTGGGTGCTGCCCGCCGGGCCTCATGGCCACGCCGCCGGTAGGTGGAGCTGGAGGCGGGGCTTTGAGAGGCGCAGACCGCAGCCCGTGGGGCACCGCTCTCTAGGAGGTGTGCTTCTGCATCCACTCCACTACCTACAGTTTGTGGCTGCCCCAGCCTTAGCGGGGAACAGCCAAAGCTTAGTGGTCATGCTGAGACAGCAGAGCGATGTTGTTCTGCGCCGCAGTCACCTAGGCGGTACACAGGTACGCGCGGTCAGTGAAGCGAGCATGGACCTGGTTCGGGGAGACGGTGGTGTGGGCCCCCGTCGGCCGAAAAAAGGGGCCCTTGGGGGAGGAATGGAGGCCAAGCTTCCGTGTCGCCTTGAGCCCTGGTGAATGGTGCGTAGCGAGACATCGGAGCCACCCATCTCCCGGGTTGGGGAATGCTACTCAGCATTCACACAGGTCAAGAAAAAAACCCTTAGCGGTGGGCAGGGAGCCCGCACGCTGCGGGGGAGAAAAGCAGAGTGGCGGGGCCCGTAATCCTCTGCTGTTTCGAGCTCCAGTCCTCCCAACGGGGAGGAGGGAGAGCCGGCAAGAGAACCGCCTTCAGGGGGATTGAGCCAGCGGACTCATGCCCGCCAAAGAGGTCCCCTTTCGGGATGTCTGGGTGTCGCCGCTGGTGGTATACTTACCTTACCCGACTGTCTGGCCGGCTGCCATCGTCTGCCGCTTCGGTTCCGCCAGCCTGGAGAACGTGGCCGAGGCACGCCTCGCAGCTCGGTTGAAGATCTAACGGCAGGATGTAGCCGGTCCGTCAGTCGGTACATGGGCGGACACCGCTGTTCTTCGAAGTCTTCAAACTGCTTGCTGGCTGAAGAAAAACTGGGAGCAGATCTATGGTCGCACAACTGTGATATACAGTAACTGCAGACATAATAGAGGCCCGTGCAGGGCACAAGGGCGCGAAAGAAATCTTCACGATTGCACATGCGCAAAGGGATAAACCCAATAGCAACAGCTCTTAGAGAGAGAAGCCTATATAAAACAGAAGCACAGATGGACTTAACGCCATCTGTAAATGTGTCAGATTGGTTGAAAATATTCTTTTAATCCCAAAAGTGCTTGTTTATAAAATATTTGGCAGAAAGTGACTTCAAATAGTTCAAGTTCAAATACATCAGCTCCCATAATTAATACATCCTGACACCCATTAGAGATGTGTCAGGACAGATGTCAGTAAGTTCAGCTGTGATATCATGAAACACAATTACTTATGAAGAGACGGTGAAGTGAGACAGAAAAAGCTCATTACCAAATCAGTGCTGGCACATGGCTCAATGATGCAGAGCAGGAGAGAAACAGCCAGAATGTTCTTCAGCCTTTGAAAAATGACTTGATTAGTCAAATTTTCACAACTCTGTGCAGATATTGTTGTTAAGTAACTGTTTCCATCAATGAGTTAATACTGTACACAGTCATGTTTCCCAGCATGTTTTACTTTTTACCTCTTATTTCTTTCTTTCTTTCTTTCTTTTTTTACATTGACTCTTTACTTCTGACCCTCAGTTCTCTAGCCTGCTTCTCTTAAATGGCTGGTTCTGCGGATGCAATCAGCTGAGCTTTTATTCAAAAATGTTACTATTCATCCCTGATTTGTCAAAGCCAGCGGGAGAAGTGATTGAAACCATGACTTTGAAGCAATGCAAAAGCTTCCAGCACAGTGAAGCCAAACGTCACTCGGCTCTTGATGCTCAATGAGCCATGGACCAAAGTTCTCATTCTGTGTCTTCCTCCAGCGGTCCCTCCACATTAGATCATTAATCACAAGGCGGCATGGAAAGTAAAGAGTGCAGAGTCGGGATGGAGGCCTCTGGTCAGTCAATGGTGGCCTCTCCAGCCCATAAGTCCCTGGCTGGTGTCATTATTCTGACATTGTTGTGAATGAGAGAGCTTTTGATGCTATTGATTTGGGAGGAGGGCGAAGGAGAGGAGAGATCGATGCACTTGGTGATTCAGTGGAGTTGCAAACTCGGGTCGGCTGCACAGCCTGCTTTTGTCCATATCTGTGTTAATGAAAAGTATATACAGTATGTGACAATGCCAATCTGCATGTGTCTCCCTGGTCCAGTTAATAGATTACATACATGTGACACTCACAACACAGTGCTGTACATCAGCTTTACACTTTGAAAGATTGCATCTGCACATATAAACTCTGCATGCATGTCCGTAAACACGTATGAAATAGTTTATTTAAGTAACATCCCAATGCAACTACAAGAGATCAAATATGCTCACATACACACAATCATGCATGGACACTGGCAATTGCAGTGGTAATCTTCTTTGTATCCCTCCCGTCAGCCTCTGATCCTTTGTGCTCTCAGTCAAAGTCTTACGTTTGAAGCTATGTTCAAAGACTACCTGCTCAGCCCAGCCAGATCCAGATGAAACCCGGGCATCTGCTGGATACCCTTCCCCCTAGCCATGCCACTCCAGGTTCAGCTCAACATGTTGAGGGTTTCCTCTGGGGTGTCGTCACAGACAGGTGAAAGGGGCACAGGGAGTACCAGGCAATAACCGTCCTAACAGGACAAGACAGAGAAGGGGAGGCAGGGTTGATATTTGGGTCACGGAGATGCAGAGGTTAATTAGATATTACATCATATTTGAGACAAGTCACAATGCAAGTATTCTCTAAAAAAAATCTTATGTCCTTAATTGCATGTACAGTATCTCCTATTAAGAGGATGTTGGGGTTGGACATTAAGCAGGGAGGAATAATAAGGAAGTATAAACGGTTAGGATATCAGTTGGGGAGTTTATTTTAGAGGTGCTGGTATTAGTTTAAAAATTATTAAAATGCTGGTGTTGAGGCTGGAACATGTTTCTGTGAAGATACTGTACATGTAAAAGTCTTTGTGCAGCGATGTAGAGAGTGGGTTTCTGGGCAACTGCAGCTGCACACTCAATATCTCAACCGCATGGCTCTGTCTCTACAATCCTGTGCTGCAAACAAAATACTGTTTTATTGAGCCAAACCAAAAGCCAACAAGTTTCTTTTTCATTTATTCATTGTATGATTTGTTTTATTTATTACTTGTTTTTGCTGTACATTCTTGTTTGGTAAATATGACTCTGTCTCTAGTGCACACTTGAAATTATGTAAAAGTACTGTGTGTTGGCAAACTACCACACATGACATTCTCTAGCATGCCTATGGGCTATTTGTGGGAAAATATATATATATTAGGGCTGCAACTAACGATTATTTTAATAATCGATTAATCTGTTGATTATTTTTTCGATTAATCGATGAATCGGATAAAAAAACAAAAAAGCATTCATTTACATCAACTCAATACATATTTACATACTTGTTGTTTTAGTTAATAGTTGTGTAAAGGTAAGTAACGCAAAGAGCAGATACAGACAAAACACACATACACACACACACACACACACACACACACGTTCACTTGAAGCCTATTCATTAAATTATTACCATCATTGTAGTAAGTGCAAGTTAAGTTAATTTGTACAACACATTTAAACACAACTTAAGATGACCAAGTGCTATAAAAGAACTTTAAAATGAAATTAAAAAGTACAAAACACACAAATATATTTGTCAAACAACAACTGATATGGGACAAAGCACAGAATATATACATGACAATAGATTGAAAAATGAATGGGCCAAAAACGGCGAGTGAATAAAAACGTGTCTTTAGTCTTGCCTGCTTTACTACTGTTATTAACAAGCTAACGCTAGCTTGTCATGCTAGTCAAGCTGGATAACGAGTAAACACCACACCAGCACCAGAAGAGCTACTGGAGGGACGTTACGTTCCTCACTTCAAAACGGAACAAAAGTAGGATTCTGTAGTGACTTTACCCTGCTGTTGAACTCCCTTCCTCCTCATCAAGGACTCCAACAGGTTTACGTTTTAGGTGCTGAATCATCACCGTGGTGCACCCGTGCCATGCCATGTCGCTTTTGCTTATCTTGCAATTAACACGTTTTCGATTTATTTAGTGTGAAATGCTCCCACACCTTGGATGACTTAGGTCGTACTGATTTCTCTGCCTCCCTCATGTGTTTCAGAACAACGTTACGGGTCTCTCCGGTCTCTCTCCGTATTTCCTCTACCCCCGCTCTGCTCTTTTTTCTTTTCTTTCGCGCTGCTCTGCGCTGCTCTGCTCTGCGCTGCTCTGCTCTGCTCTGCGCTGCTCCGTTCAACTCAATTTATTTTTTTATCTCTGCGACTGAGTGGCATATTGATACAACGAATCGATAATGAAATTCATTGCCAACTGTTTTAATAATCGAATTTTATCGATTCGTTGTTGCAGCCCTATATACAGTGGTGTGAAAAAGTGTTTGCCCCCCTTCCTCATTTCCTGTTCCTTTGCATGTTTGTCACACTTAAGTGTTTGAACATCAAACCAATTTAAACAAAAGTCAAGGACAACACAAGTAAACACAAAATGCAATTTGTAAATGAAGGTGTTTATTATTAAAGGAGAAAAAAAAATCCAAACCATCATGGCCCTGTGTGAAAAAGTGATTGCCCCCCCCCCTTGTTAAAACATACTATAACTGTGGTTGTCCACACCTGAGTTCAATTTCTCTAGCCACACCCAGGCCTGATTATTGCCACACCTGTTCACAATCAAGGCATCACTTAAATAGGAGCTGCTTGACACAGTAAGGTCCACCAGAAGATCCTTAAAAGCTACACATCATGCCGAGACCCAAAGAAATTCAGGAACAATTGAGAAAGAAAGTAATTGAGATCTATCAGTCTGGAAAGGGTTATAAAGCCATTTCCAAAGCTTTGGGAATCAGCGAACCACAGTGAGAGCCATTATCCACAAATGGCGAAGACATGGAACAGTGGTGAACCTTCCCAGGAGTGGCCGGCCGCCCAAAATTACCCCAAGAGCGCAGCGGCGACTCATCAAGAGGTCACAAAAGACCCCACAACAACGTCAAAGAACTGCAGGCCTCACTTGCCTCAGTTAAGGTCAGCGTTCATGCCTCCACCATCAGGAAAAAGACTGGGCAAAAATGGCCTGCATGGCAGAGTTCCAAGGAGAAAACCACTGCTGAGCAAAAGAACATCAAAGCTTGTCTCAATTTCTCCAGAACACATCTTGATGATCCCCAAGACTTTTGGGACAACATTCTGTGGACCGATGAGACAAAAGTGGAACTCTTTGGAAGGTGTGTGTCCAAGTATATCTGGCGTAGAAGGAACACTGCATTTCATAAAAGAACATTATACCAACTGTAAAATATGGTGGTGGTAGTGTGATGGTCTGGGGCTGTTTTGCTGCTTCAGGACCTGGAAGACTTGCCGTGATAAAAGGAACTATGAATTCTGCTGTCTACCAAGAGATCCTGAAGGAGAATGTCCGACCATCTGTTCGTGTACTCAAGCTGAAACGAACTTGGGTTCTGCAGCAGGACAATGATCCTAAACACACCAGCAAGTCCACCACCGAATGGCTGAAGAAAAACTAAATGAAGACTTTGGAGTGGCCTAGCCAAAGTCCTGACCTGAATCCTATTGAGATGTTGTGGTATGACCTTAAAAAGGCCGTTCATGCTCGAAAACCCTCTAATGTAACTGAATTAGGACAATTCTGCAAAGATGAGTGGGCCAAAATTCCTCCAGGACGCTGTAAAAGCCTCATTGCACGTTATCGCAAACGCTTGGTTGCAGTTGTTGCTGCTAAGGGTGGCCCAACCAGTTATTAGGTTTAGGGGGCAATCACTTTTTCACACAGGGCCATGATGGTTTTGGATTTTTTTTCACCTTTAATAATTAACACCTTCATTTACAAATTGCATTTTGTGTTTACTTGTGTTGTCCTTGACTATTGTTTAAATTGGTTTGATGTTCAGAAACACTTAAGTGTGACAAACATGCAAAGGAACAGGAAATGAGGAAGGGGGCAAACACTTTTTCACACCACTGTATATACATGACAATAGATTGAAAAATGAATGGGCCAAAAACGGCGAGTGAATAAAAACGTGTCTTTAGTCTTGCCTGCTTTACTACTGTTATTAACAAGCTAACGCTAGCTTGTCATGCTAGTCAAGCTGGATAACGAGTAAACACCACACCAGCACCAGAAGAGCTACTGGAGGGACGTTACGTTCCTCACTTCAAAACGGAACAAAAGTAGGATTCTGTAGTGACTTTACCCTGCTGTTGAACTCCCTTCCTCCTCATCAAGGACTCCAACAGGTTTACGTTTTAGGTGCTGAATCATCACCGTGGTGCACCCGTGCCATGCCATGTCGCTTTTGCTTATCTTGCAATTAACACGTTTTCGATTTATTTAGTGTGAAATGCTCCCACACCTTGGATGACTTAGGTCGTACTGATTTCTCTGCCTCCCTCATGTGTTTCAGAACAACGTTACGGGTCTCTCCGGTCTCTCTCCGTATTTCCTCTACCCCCGCTCTGCTCTTTTTTCTTTTCTTTCGCGCTGCTCTGCGCTGCTCTGCTCTGCTCTGCGCTGCTCCGTTCAACTCAATTTATTTTTTTATCTCTGCGACTGAGTGGCATATTGATACAACGAATCGATAATGAAATTCATTGCCAACTGTTTTAATAATCGAATTTGATCGATTTTATCGATTCGTTGTTGCAGCCCATATATATATATATATATATATATATATATATATATATATATATATATATATATATATATATATATATATATATATATATATATACATACATACATACATACATACAGTGACAGATAAGGAGTATAGAGGGTTATGTCCAGAGAGTATAAATAGACATTCTATATTCTATAAATAAATAAATAAAATTATTTATATATATATATATACACACACACACACACACACACACACACACACACACACACACACACACACACACATGTGATATACCAATGTATATTGCACAGGTTTATGGGCAGGTTTTTCTCTATAGATTACTATCTATATATTATTTATATAGAATGTCTATTTATACTCTCTGTACATAACCCTCTATACTCCTTATCTGTCACTATAGACATGTAATCTGGAAAACCTGTAATTATCTAACTATACACTGTTGTACATACAGTAATTAATCTCTATTGTCTACATAACTGCACAGAATACTGTACTCAACCTGCACTTTGGTATTTAATGCTTATTTTGTACTTCTGGTTGGATGTCAACTGCATTTCATTGGCTCTGTACCTGTACTCTGCTAACTGACAATAAAGTTTAGTCTAATCTAATGGTACGGCGTAGGGTCTGTATCTACACGTAGCCTACGTATGTACTTACGGTGTAGATTCAACGCAGAACCATAAATTGGGCATTACTCCTCTGGCCTGATATTACTCAGGTGGGTCTGAAGTTGGTTAGGAATATTGTTTCAGTTTTTTAGGGAGTCTTTATCTCCTGGACCCAACGTTTGCTTGCTACGTTTGCATGTCACATTTTGTGATTTGAGCTTGTATATTTAATGTGTTTTTCTATGACCGTTAGCTCTATTGTTGTTTTACTGTAAGTTGTGATTATTTATGTGTGTGGTATAAAAGAGGCTTATGTCTTATGTCCCTTTGTATTATGTACTGAACTTCCTTGAGAGAGTTAATTTCCATCCGTACACAAAGTGGTTGTAAAATCATAATGTGCTGTCTTCCCGTGCACATTTTCTTCTTGCTGATGCGCCCTCAGCTCACAAAAACACAGGCACTGGAGGAGGATGGATAGAGAAGCAAATAATCCAGTTAACTTTTCACATGTTTGCAGGCAGATATTTTCTCTTTAATGTGTTTATCATGACTTATGAGCTTCTCTCTAGCAGCCATTAACATATGATTACCATTACAGGGATAATGGGTTTGTTTGTCGTTCCCCCTTCTGCTCAACTGCTTTATCCCCTTTTCTAAATCTTTCCCCATCTTTCATCTTCCTCTTTTTAGCATTTGCTTCCTTCCCATCTCTCTGTCCTGCACTCCGTCACTCTGTGTGTGTGTGTGTGTGTGTGTGTGTGTGTGTGTGTGTGTGTGTGTGTGTGTGTCTCTCTCTCTCTCACGCCTCCTCTCCTCCATGTGTCTCTCCACTCTTGGCCCCCCCGGCCCCTCATCTCCCAAGACAGAGCCACACTCCCACGCAGTGCTCTCCATTATTGCCTAATTATCTATGGTCTGTCATTTGAATAATGTGCTATCCCTGATTCTCAATCTTTTCCACTTTTCCCCTTCACCTTTTATGTGCTCTTTTCTGTTTACTTATGCAAGGCAAGACAGCTATTTCTATAGCACATTTCAGCAACAAGGCAATTCAAAGTGCTCTACATAAAAAATTAAAGAGCAGTTAAAAACAATTAAAAACAGACAGGTATGAAATACAAGAATAAAAGTTGCAGTGTAAGAAATTAACTCTTATCTCTCTGTCTCCTTCTCGTCTCCTTCTCTGTCTCCTACTGCTACATCCCCTCCTCCGTCTCCGTTGTTTCTGTGGTGTCATACGACTTGTTTCTGCATTCCTACGTTCCCCCGTATCCTCAAAGCCCATTGACTCTCCTCTTCTGCTGGTTCATGTAGAAATCGTACTGTGTGAGAGACAGTGGGAGACAGTAGTTCATGTCAGCCAGCCAGTTTGGTGCAGGACATTACTTATCTGCATCGACATGTTTCTTATAGTAGCTGCACCATTTCTGTCTGAGGCCATTATACAGTAACACTTTTTTTACTTAATCCCACCATCATCTCTGCCAGCACGAGAGTGGCAAAAAATCAAAGCCTTCAAATGATTCCACTTTCTGTAAATTCTGTGTGCCAGCCATTAGAGAGCTCAAATGCTGTAGTTTACCAAGTTAAAAATCATCTGTCGTCTCTAAATCCCTGCAGCACCATGGGGCCATTGGGGAAATCATAGACAGCCGACATTTGTTTGTGTATGGGTGTGCGTTTGTTTCAGTTTGTAAGTAATCTATCTGATGCAAACATCTTTCCAATGTTTGTGCAGCTCTGTGTCCCCGCAGAAAATGGATTGGTGCTGATGCCATAGCTCCCCTGTATCAAATACATTCAAACACACCACTTTGTTCCACTGTAACTGTACACTCATCGGGGTATCCCTGCTTGTTTTCTCCATTGTTTGTTTCTGATCATTTCACAAAGGATACCTGGGGGCACTAACTTAGGCAAAGATGCTTTTGTGGTTCTGTGGCGAATCACAGGATTTATAATGTTTGGGTTTTGATTTGCAGAAGGTTTCTGTGTGAATCCCAATAGAGCTAACTGGGACGGCGTATCAAACAGTTAAATCTCTCGCCGTGCATCAATGTGTTTGTGTTGTGAAGTAAAAGGGTATGTTTCCTGCTGGGTTGTTGAAATGTGACATCCTGGTTAACTCTTCTACAGTTTGGTCCAAATTGCTTTATTGTCATTTTTTTTTTTTTTTTTAGCTCTGGTCAATGAGTCCCATTCAACCATTGACCATTGGCTCTGTTTGTTACCACTACCTTTTACAGAATATTGTCTGTTTGAGCTTACTCAACACGACTGCATCACAGCAGTTTTAGTACATTATAGGAATCAATAACACAAATGGCCCACTTACTTACTGCCTTTATGACTCAAATAAACCCCAGAGGGCAGTTACTTTAAGGAACTGTCGACACTTCAGAAGTCATTATAAGCATTATACATCAGTCTGGTCAATGCACATTAGTAGTTAGTAAAAAAAATAAACCTACAGAAATCACTTTCATTCAAGTCTATTTTATATGTCTGTGAGGAAAGTGCTCACTATGAATACATTATGCACTGTACATTTAGTCCAGTTATGCATCAGTTGCTTTATTGGTGTCATCTGAAACATTGCCTTACTTTTTGTCCTAAGCGTGGCAAGAAGTGTTTGACCTAATAAAATGTGTATTTTCTGTTTGTTTTTGCAGGGTTGGTAAAGCTGGGAATCCACTGTGTAACATGCCAGAAAGTCGCCATAAAGATTGTCAACCGTGAGAAACTCAGTGAGTCGGTACTAATGAAGGTAGGTTTACAGCTTTCAGTTCTTCCAGTGGCTTTAAGTAGTTTCACTCTGCTAGCACTTTTTTTCTTATTAAGATAATTTCTGTTTGGTTTTTTTTACTTATCTTCATGTATATGTATGTGAAGAAGGCAAGTACTAGTGAAACAAGTTCTTTATTTTTTTTTTTAGTTAGTTTACCTGTGTATCTATAGGTGAGAAAGTATATTATTTGTCTTGTTTTCAACAACCACATTGTCCCTGTTTCCCACTCTGGCTGGGACAATTTGATGAACATCATTTCTCTCTCTCTCTCTCTCTCTCTCTCTCTCTCTCTCTCTCTCTCTCTCTCTCTCTCTCACTTTCACTCTCACTCTCACTCTCTCCCCAAAATGATAATATGCAGCAGCCAGGCTGATTGAAGCGACACTAAGAGTTGGACTGTAACTGAATAGTGATGTTCCTGAAAGAGCTCTTTGACACATACAATCTGGGCTAACTGCCAGCTAGCATTTCAAAAATTAAAATTAGGGGAGGACTGCTTGAGTGGGTTTAAAATGTTGACATCAGTCAATGGCTGATCTTGCAAAAATGTTTGAATATGAGTGATTTATATCATAATAAGCCTCATGAAGAGTGGAATCACTGACTGAGTTAGTGACGCGTGTCTTGTAAAGCAGCTGATTTTCATCCTTTTAAAAAATTGAACTGAAACAGTCAGCTGTTTAGCTCCTCAGCCAGGAGTTAGATCCCCCAATAAACCTTAAGGTAGCAAAACAATAAAGCCAGTTTCTTCAACTATGATTACTTTGTCCTTACTCCAAAACACTTTGAAACATTCCTATTTATAATGTTTCTGTTACCCACACAGCCTCATTTCGAAGGACACAGTAGGGATTGTTTTTTCTTATTATGTCCCAGGGCTCCTGCAGTGCCCACATAAAACTGGCCTTTGTGTTGATGGAATACTTGTAAAGAAAGCGAAGAGAGCAGGAAGATAGAGGACAACAAGATGTTACAACCCGAAAATTGTCTTTCACAGGACACACGCAGAGAGGAGCACCTCCTGTAATTGTTTGCTTATGAGCTGGAAAGCAGGAACCGGATGGGTTTGCTTACAATACAGGTTATCTGCAAATGGAAAATCCTTCTGTTTTGCATCACTTCTGCGACAGCATCATTAGACTTTAGATAAAAAGCTCTCTCTGCTCTAATGTTGCTGTTTGATAAACAGTCGGTATTAATCAGCTTCTTGCTGTGTCAGTGTCCTCGACTTTTTCTCACTCATTGTTGGGTTGCTCCTGAAGTCACTCTCTTTCTATCTCGTATTCGGCTCCACATACAGTCTAAAATTCTCAGGAGGGAAAGAAAGGTCATTTTGGTTGCCTCGGCACTGACAGAGGTATTATTAGTTGTAGCAGAAGTAGTTGCTGGAACTGTTGTAACATGTGACAGCAGAGAGGAAGGTAGTGGGATAATGTCCCAACCCAGGTGTTTCACATTGTTCTGTCCTGCAGATGAAAATGATAGTAACAGATGCCAAACACTGACAGGTTTCCGACAGGACTCAGGCTTTTGCTGAAGCTGCAGTTCAGAGCCAATTACTAAACTCAGCCATTGTCACTCTTCTCTCAACTGTTGGCCCTTGGTGTGTGTGTGTGTGTGTGCATGTGTGTGTGTGTGCGTGTGCATGTGTGCCTGGTACCTACACCTGCTGCTGTGTGTGTGTGTGAGTTCCTCTTAAAGAGACACTTACTGTGTCTACGTTTAGGAGCGGATGCCAAAAAACATATGGACAGGTGTTTTTTTATTTTTTATTTTTTTATAAAATCCAGTCACTTTCCCATATTCCCATTGTGTTGCACTCCACAGTCTTATGTGTCTGCTCTCTGGCCTGCCTGTGTGGCTGTCAGACTGTCAGAGTGATTGCACTGCACTCTACTGCAAGACTCAGACTGTGAAATGTCACCTTTTAATATGCTAATGTCCTGGGTCCCCGTGGTGCCATTAGGGGAGAATCTGACTCTCCTGGACAGGTGTGTGTGTGTGTGTGTGTATGACATGCATAGATACATGCGGACACACTTTTTCCACACATACGCACACAAGAGTTCATAAGAATGTGTGTACGTGTGTCATACAGACACACACACATATTCATATGTATCTGCACGAACACATCCTCCATGACGCACGTCATCCCTCTACGTCTGTCCTTCCTCCGACTGGCCTTGGGTGTCAGGGGTCTGTAGAGACGAGGAGACGGGTTGAATTAATTGTCTCAGAATATCTGTCTGAGAGGTCTTTTCTCCACTCACTGTGTGTTGAACTTTATATAGCTAATGTTGAACTCTTTAGTCTACAGCCCCCACAGGCTGTGACACTACAGACCAGAAAGACCTTGAATTGTCTTGGATAATGAATTTGTCTATGAACTTTATGTCAGTTTGTTACAGAGAATGAGCCTTGACTACTTCTAAGAGCAAATGCAGCCCAATGGTTGTTTTTTTAATGTCTAAGAAAACCAAATAATGGAATTATTTGAATAGTGAATGAGAGTCTCCCGTCAGTAGCAAGTGGCTGCCCGTCATGTTTTTAACTGATGAGAGAGAAACAGACAGAAAGAGAATACACAGTATGTGCACATATGACAGTATGTCAGAAGTCATTGGCATAGAGGCCAAACAGAATGGAGCGTGGCGATCCAATACAAAGAGAAGCCCAGAACAAACACTGCATGTGTGAGCGTATGTGTGTGTGTGGTTCTCTAGGGAGTAGTTAATGTTTCTGAAACTCAGCCAGCCCTCTCTTTCGCTCACTCGCTCGCTACTATGCGTCTGTGCCGTGGGGCTGTGGGCTTGAGACAGAGAGAGGGAGGGAGAGCAAAAGAGAGCAAGGCTCAGGAGATCGACATGCTGTGAGAAACCCTGCTGAGACAAGATAACACAGGCGCCTTACTAGGTACACCACATCTCTGCTCATATTTGAATAATGGTTATTGATTTGTACAGTAGATATGATGAATCAGAAAAATTGTCGTTTAGCACACTTCAACTAAAAGATGCTTGCACGCTCTTGAAAATAGAATAAAGAAATAAACATAAAATTCATGTTCACACAACAATGTGACAAATCTTTCACTGCTGGTGTCATAAGAATGCTGGGAAATAAAACAAGCCAGAGAAATTTGAGAAACCCTCATAAGTAGAGCTAAGTATGATTTAAGAAATTACCATATATATATATATATATATATATATATATATATATATATATATATATATATATATATATATATATATATATAGTATGATACCAACTTTGTGGTACCAAACAGTAAAGGAATGGTTCTTCTCGGTACTTCACTTTGAGAAATCTAAACATACAAAACCTTTTTTTCATTGGATAACAAAGAAGCAGCATTTATTAATGTGGCAGCAGTAGCTCAGTTTGTAGGGACTTGGCTTGGGAAGCAGTGTGGACTGATACCTGGAGAAGTGACAATTCACCTTGAGCAAGGCGCTGAACCCCCAACTACTTGGAGGGATGACTATGTGGTAGCCCCTTTGCTCACACCTCTTCACTAATGCATGTATGTAGGGTGTGTGTGTGTGTGTGTGTGTGTGTGTGTGTGTGTGTAAAGAGTAACAACACCAGAGTGTAAAAATTGAATTTCCCTAATAAGGGATTAACAAAGTACTTTTTTCTTTCTTTCTTTCTTTCTTTCTTTCTTTTCTTTCATAATGTACCAGATTTTTGCCTTAATACAATGGAAGTAAAACCATTTTTAGTTATTTTATCAATTAAAACATTATTACAAATCTGAGCGATGAGGTATAATACCCAGTCCTCCTAAAAAAGCAGGTTATTATATTACACGTATCGCTGATTAGAATGTAACCCATTATGACTCACATTTGCAGTACTGTTTGCAATGTTCATTTACTTATGATGATTTTGTCTTTCCTCTGCACTTGTGTGACTTTAAAGGTCCCATGACACTATTTCTTCTTAGCTTTTAGAGTATAGTGCAATTTCCAAAAGTCTGTTATTGTAAAACTGATATTGTCATATTGGTGATGACGACATGGTGGGGAAAAAACAGAGTAGAATCTTGCAACTGCAGTCAACTATGGTCTGACAATCTTCCCCTGAGAGCAGGGGATTTTCTCTAACATATTTCATACTATATTACCTACAGTATCATTATGCTGAGTGGAGCAACTTCACTAATCCGCAGTTTAGTCTCGGGCAGAGTTAAATTGTTGCTAGCCACTAGCACTAACAACTAGCAGAGGGAGAAGGGTATCTTTAGCATGCAGCAGTTGGTAGTTGCTGTTGATGCCTGCTCTGTTTTTAACTCTGAGCCTGTGAGCTGGTGGCGGCGGCTGCTGTTGGGATAAGGACAACTAATTAGCCAGAGTGACTCTCTCTCCTCCTGAAGCAGCACAACTTCAAAGTCACTCTACTGTTCCCAAGCCCAGGGAGAGGAGAGAAGGAGAGGAGCGATGGAGTGCAGGATGAAGGGAGATAGAGGGGAGGGAAACGTGTGTGTGTGTGTGTGTGTGTGGGGAGAGTTAGCAAGGATGGTGAACAGGAAGTGAGAACACTTTGAATGGATGTCTTCTGAAGTAGATATCGCTACATAGCTACAATGTTTTTGATGGGGTTTTAGCGTGGTGAGGTTCATTGTGGTTTGCTGACTCTGTCCTTGATGTCAGTCATAACATTTCAGATGAGAAAAATGTGTGCCTGAGTGAGAGAAAGAGAGTTTGGAGATGGAGAAGCCAGAACTATAATTGGCCCCTGGAGCAAATAATTGAAGTGCTAAGGACACCGCATGTAAGAGCTGAGAACAACCAGGCAGCGCCCCACAGCCAGAGTAGACGGCTACATTACCTAAAATGGCCTGAATCATAGGTAATGCAGCCGTCTACTCTGGCAGGGATAAGGAACAGTTTTTCTCATTATTAACAAGATCAGTACTGTTTGAATTTGATTTTCTGTCCATATATAAGGAAAATTAGCCTGTTCTATGGAATTAGAGCAATGCGACCATATAATTTGTTTGATCCGCACAATCTGTACATCTGTATCTGTAGTCTAAATAACAAAACATGAGGAAAGTTTAATGTGGGATGACTGTATGACACAATAGTATCCAAGTTCTCAATGCACAGAATGTAAACCAACAATGTACGACTAAAAAGGCAGAAAACAGCAAGGTATGAAGGTTGAGTACACCAACCGACAGGGATTGTCGTGGGCGGGTGAGGAGCAGAATGCCACGGCCACAGATGAATCATACAAGGTCTAATCTTGTTATCCCGACACCTCGCTGACAGCACTGTAGCTTTCTTTCTCCACCATCTCTACTCTTCCCCTCCTAATGATTATAGATTGGCCATTCTCTCCCATCTCTGTTGTGCCGCGAGTGGGTTGGATATAGAAATGCCTCCAACGTGCACACGTCTAACTTCATGTTGTGTGCATACGTGTTAGTGTGCGTCTTTGTGTGCATGTGTGTGTGTGCCACTGTAGAGAGATCGCAGACACCCCTTAAAATAAATGGGTTTCATATGTTGTGCCCCTGCGCATTGAGCCATCAGCTTTATATGGTGCTGAGCCAGAAGCCAGAGCTTAGCACACAGTTTGATTTTAACAGGCTGACTACACAGAAAGACTGTTTCTCTGCTCTACATTTGCTGCTTCTTTCACTCACTTCTGCCTGTTGATGCATGCTTGCTTTCAAGTGTTGGGTGAATTAGAATTTTTACAATAAAACAATTCAAGAAGTTTATATTAATTCCTTCATTTGGGTATAATCAAATGTGGAACTGTAGACCTTTTGAATATAGATTATAGCTACGTTATAGAATAAAACTATGAGGAAAGTCAATATAGTACATTTCCAGTGATGCTTGTTTTTTTCAGTATTGACCAAAACATTCTCCCTGAAAGAAGTGCATCACCAATCTGTCACTCTTCCCACTGTAACACTCTCCATCCCTTGTTTCCTCATAGCATTCTGTAGGAACCTAAATAATAATATGGATTTCCACTAACCTGTAAGGCTTTACAAAGCCCTTTGTCTGTTGTCAGTCAATATGAAGATCCCTCAATATTTTACATCCTAATTTAGTTCCCAATCACCACTTCCAAATCCACTTTTTTTTCCCCAGTCTTTAATGAGTGTTAATGAGGCTCTGCTGAAATGGAAATGGGGAATAGGTTTTACCTACAAGGCACAAGATGTGCGTGATGGGGATTGTAAAGCAAACCTGTGTCACGTTATGTTTCATGCTAAATACCATTGACTGAAGACACCAAAACATTGAGTTTTACACATTTGTGCCTGGTAGTTTGGGATCTAACACATCCTGGAGAGAGACGTGTAAAACCATCAGTGCTGCTGCTCACTGTGGTGACAAAAACACATGCAAGGTTAGACTGATTTTACCTCTCATATGTCTTATCGAGATAAAACAGAGATGGAGTGCAGACAACATAATGAAATGGCGGATAGCAGAACACAAGATGTAGCGGGATCCCCTATTGAGCTCGACAGGAGACAGACAGATGTCTAAACCGATGGCATTTGTTTTTCCTCTTCAAAGGCAGAAGCCGCTGTGTTGTCAGATAGATGAGAAAGCCTTGTTTGCTTTTTTTATTTGGTGTTGCTTTCGTTTTTTTTGCTTTTCCTTTTGTGAGCGAAGGGCAGAGTTTATCCAGTTCTTTTACCCTTAAGTGGAGTAATGCTTTTGTGGGGAGATCGGCAAAGTTCCCTTTCAAAGTTTAGTTTAGCTTTTTATGTCCGTTTATTACTTTGTTTTGCACTGGGATTTCTTACCTCTTTATACCTGTGGACCCACTGATGTGTGTTTCTTCTCAACCTTAGGGTATTGTGATCATCTTTTATATTATCTTGTTTACGTAGGAACTGATAATTGAATAGGTACATCTTGTGCCTTTGATAGGAAAACTGTACTTCATTTTTACTTCCAAATCTGTCTTTGTCATCTGTTTTTATATCATGTTGCTTCCATTTAAAGATGTACACTTCCAATTCTCTGCATCTCAACATGTTGCCTATAATTATGTGCTTGATGTTAATCTACTTACTTTATATTGGCCTGTGCCCTGACTTAATGTGACACATGAACCTGCAGCACTTTGTCCTTGTCTTCATTAACAATAAACAATGCATAGATACAGTACATACAAAGAAGTTGTTGTTGGTACAGTTTAGTGGATGTGTGTGTGTGTGTGTGTGTGTGTGTGTGTGTGTGTGTCCAATGTGTTATGCACTGTAGGCACTGTATCAGAGCTTTGCAATAGTATAACTGATGGACAATGAAGTATGTCACAGTTTGTGACAACTGTCATCTCACTGGCAACAGCAATGCTGTGATATGTCTATTCATATACCATTACATCGTTGTAACTGCCACTACATGCATCCTGTATGTGTTTGACTGTGCACGCTCGTGTGTGTGTGTGTGTGTGCGCCTCAGTGGGCAGATCACATATACCATTAAATAACAGCTCCATGACCAATGTCAAGACACACACACACACACACACACACACACACACACACTCCCCTTAAGGTTCTGTCTGTCCTTTCGCTGCAGGATTTGGTCTGTAATAGTCTCACATCAGACAGGCAGGGTTGTAGGGTGAATCACAGCTTGTGGACGCGCATGCCACAAAGAGCACTGCCAACAATGCTACTTACTGGCTCACTCACACGCACACAGACTATGTACACATACAGTAGTAGATTGTACCTATAGGTCAAGCACACACCTTGTAATGATGCCCACATTTTTGTATGCATTTCATACTGATCTCACAGTGTAAACTAGAATTTACATACCAATATACAAACAGGTACCAAATGTACCTCGCAATATGTTTTTACTGTGATGAAGTAAAGGAGTAGTCAAAGGATATAACAGTGACATTGCATACATGTTTTGCTGTTCCGTTGTATATCACATTAATAAGCTATTTCATAGTGAGAACCTGCTGTATAATGGTAGTAATGATACATTTACTTCACTAGCACTAGTGGGGTGAATACTAATACTACTACTAACTTATATTCTGCCGGCAAAAAAGGTGTTTCTACTTTGTAAATGGTTATGGTAGAGGGCTATGCATGTACTCACATAACTAGAGTTACATCCATGTAACTCCCCTGTATTCAACTACACATTATTTTATACCTTGATTATCAGCAAACACAAGGCTTGAACATTACACACATGCTACATTAATTTGGGAACCAGGCATACATTTACAACTTTTAGCTGTTGTAAAAAAAACAGGGAAATTAGTTCAGTCTTGGCAGTGTTAATGAGTTTGGGACAGATCCTGATGTAAATTTGGGCTTTTGTGGTCAATGTGTTCTAAGCAAGACACTTTTAACTTCATCAGCTCCTTCTTCTACGTCCCTGTGGGGGTTGTTTGCTAATGACTCTGTTGTGCTAACATACTCAAAAACATGTTCTCTCGCCCTCCTTTTCTGACTCACACACTGTACATGCCCACAAAGCACAAACACATGCATGTAAATACATACAGGCGCTGTATACTTTTGCATATATGGTTTGCCATTATTAGGGTAAATTAGTATGTATATGTGGTACCATGAGAGCACAAGAGTGTGCCTTTTATGTGTGAAAGACTCAAGCTCGGTGTAACACCTATTTAACAAATGTAGAAGCTGAAAGAAACTCCCTGATTACATTATAAGAGTTACTTTAAACTTCTTTACAAAGTGTCAAGCTAATTTGGCTTGTTTCAGTTGACCAGTCTTTCCTACTGACCTGTTGGCTGTCATGTATTGACTACTGTGTCCGGCTAACTATTGACCAGGCTTATGTGTCGATGAATAGGCCATGTATTCATATGTGTAGATAATGAGTTGAGTGAGTGAATCACGGTTAGCTAATCACTACTGTCCGCCTGAATTATTGCACTAAATAGGCTTCATTACTCATTCATTACTCACTTTCTTTGTTTTAATTTGTTTTCACATAACTTTGCATTTACCAAAACCAGCACCAGTGTTGTAGTTCACTTAGAATTGCTTGTGTTGTATTTTACAGTCAACACTGGTTTAGTGTTTTTTTCTAAAAACCTTGTAACAGAACTGTACAACTTGTCCACGTCACATGCCAAAATCATCTCAATGTTTCCATACATCAATGCTTAACAAAGTTTTTCATCACCTTTTCTTTTCAGCCTTTTATTTTTAAAGGCTCTGGTCTTATACAGTTGAACAGTGAAATAGACTGCAAATGTAATCACCCAAATTTACGTCATATTTTAATTTAAGGTTTGCAGCAATAAAAGGAAAATATACTTTCTTATTTTATATTGATGAACGTCCGTTACATTTAAGCCATTGCCAAATGATTTGATACAAAGCTAATTAAGACTATCAGCTCCACAAAACTCTCTCTGCATTTCTCAGTATGGCTATGTTTACAAAATAGTGTAGTCCGGCGACTTTCACCTGCAAAAGCTTGAGTGAATATAATTACCATCTGTTTTGAAGAGTCCATCATGTTTGTTTTTTTTAATCCCCCGTGTCCTCCTTGGCTACCTTGGCTACAAGCAACTGTGTGGAGGAGGGGTGGGGGTGTTGCGTGATCACCGAAGGCTTGTGTCATGTGGATGCAACAACAGTATTGTTGTCATTACTTAGAATTCCTCAAGGGGGCGACAGATAGTACGCAACATAGCTTTAATAACAATTTCTCCAACGTCCTTAGAGGGTCCAATTTTATCTTCCTGTGCTGCACTTTGGAAACAGTTCCATCTACCTCACATGCAAATATAGGCGACTGTAGGTTATTAGATTTACACTCTCTAACTGATATAGATGACCTTCAGATCTAATCATTACATTCAGTTCTGCACTCTCTCTTTTTAGTCTGTGAAAACCAGTTCATTAATCCACATTTCACATCTCCGCACAATCCAAGGTGACCTCACCAACTCTCTCATATGAAAAATCCCTCGCTTAGGGAGTGAGTGACGAAACAGACGAGTTCACAAAAAGACACTTTAGACAGCCGACACACAAACATGGCTGCCAAAAGGGATCCACTGCCTGTCCGTCACTGATAAATCACTCATTTTGCACACACACATGGCCATTCACATACTGCTAATACACACAAACACACAGCTTTTACCCTCTCCTCAGCTCTTCCCACTCCACCTATCAGGCCATGCAGTATGTTTGGGGAGGTTCATTATTATAGCCTTTGACCCCAGGGTGTGGGAGACCTCTGCCATTAGACTCTATTATGACCAAGGTTATCCAGGGACATGTCTGTTAGTGTGAAATGATGTGGCCTGCCACTGGTCTAAGTGGCAGCCTGATGGATATGTCAGCAGCACAGACACACATCATAGACATGATTAGAGAGATAGAATGAGAGAAACAGAGAATAAATGAAGGATAGGAGAGAAGGACCAAGAGGAGTGTCAGAATTGGTCTTGGGTGGAAAGGGGTAATGAGGAAGATTTGAAAGGGTGGGGGATTGATAAAAGATAAGGACTAGGAGCTAGCAGAGACTATGTCTAGATCGATTTACATGTCTCTGGCATTGATCAAACTCCCCTGTGTAGAGAATGTACCTCCTCTTCACAAAGGATGACTGATACAGTGATTATCAGAAAAGCCTGCTGTTCTGACTGTGTATCCATGTGTGTTAGCGTGTTCGCACATGCGTTTGTGTATTAGTGAGGTCCACGGGGTGGAGGGAAAGGCTAGAAACGGAAAAGGATGAAAGTAAGAGGGAGATTACTTTTTTTCCCAGTTCAACGACTTTGGAATATAATCATACAGATGTTATTTTATTTAGTTTTTGCTGTTTTCAGTGGGACTAGCTCAGTAGTGGGAGATAACACAAGTAACGCACACACTCCCTAACCAAATACTGTTAAATCCATCACCCTGAGCCTTCTCTGTCAATTTATAAACCAATTTTGCATTAGCAGGTAGGAACACATGTTAATATCAACTTGAAGGTAGTGGACATGCCCTGCACACCAAGTAGAGAGAGAGAGAGCACATGAACACAAAGCTTGGGTCTGACTTTTGTGACCTGTGTGTGTGTGTGTGTGTGTGTGTGTGTGTGTGTGTGTGTTGCCCTTGAAACTGATGTCCCCCTGCCACAGTTACAAAGACTGACATACAGCGCTCTACAACCACTAACAGCCTTACCATTTACATGCATGTGTAAGCACGTACACAAAAGATACACTCATGTATGTATACACACCAGCTTGGCTACCCTCTGTTCCTGGCAGAAAACACAGATTCTGCCCTACTGGCTCACTGACCGACATATGGATGGATGGAGGTGGCTCGTGGCTTGCCGTGATCAGTGGTGTGTGTGTACAGTGTGTGTGCATCGTGCGTTAATGTGTTCACATGTTCACATTCAGTATGAATGGACAGCAAGCTGACTGATTTTGTCTGTGAGCCAGTAGCCAAGCTGTGCTGTCTCCTCCCCTTCTGCTCACTGACAGTTGGACCCACGTCTACTTCTATCTATCCATACCTTACTTTTCCTTCACCCGTATGGTAACTGATATATGATTTCTCAACTACACCCTCCTCCCTGCAAACCTATATTGTGTTTTATTTTGTGCTTTATTTTTTTGCTAAAGACAGTATAACAATATAAATTAACACACAGAAAAGAAACAGTTTATTCACAACGTCTTAGATTCCGATTACCACATAGAAAAAAGCTAAATTAATGATATTCTGTATAGGACTTTAAAAAAATAATAATAATTTTACCAAATGAGAAAAAGAGTTTGTTAATTTTGGGCCGCTGTATCTTATAGAAAGATGGCATCTGCTAGTACGATGTGGAAGAAAATTAAGATTAGATGAAAGTTTGGTTTAGTAAGAGTACATTTATGAATTGGGTCAAAAAATCTGTAAGATATCCCACTCTGAGTTGGATCTTGTACATGAAAATACATATTTGGAAAACGGTAATATCACACAGTTGAAGAACATTTTATGAAGGGTTGTAGAAAATTGAAATATAATGTATTAACCATAAGTACAGTGTGTCATAAAACCATATTTCAGGCATTTACACTTTAAAATGTTGTAATTCACTGTATGAAAAGCTTTTGAAAGATCTAGCAATATGGTACAAATTAATTAATTGTGGCCAACTGCTGTAGATATTTTGTCCATCAGATTTAGCCATTTAGGTGGAATGTTCTCTCATTTCCTTGATTGTCAAATGCTTTTAGCTCCTCACATTGCAGCCTCATCGCCTTACCTGTTATCATTTCACTCTCTGTGGGCTGTTTGGTGCATGTCGCTGATAAAAAGGTTATCCTTTCCCCGTGTTGTGTTAATTAGCAAAAAAGAGGCTACAAGACTCAGGGGAGGGGGGAAAGCTGGCACTGCCACTGTGCTCTCTTACTGTCTCCTCTACTTTTCTCTTTTAGTCTTCTCCATTGCAGAACATTACATGGCTTATGCTTCATACACACTTCCCTCATCCTTCCTCTGTCTCTCTTTTGTTTTTCTATCCATCCAGCAGCTCTTGCATGCACTGTAGCTCCCATGTTAGCATAGCCATCCACTTTTTTTTTTTTTTTTTATCTGACACACATGGCTGCCCTGTTGACTTTGATCCTCAGATCTCAGTATCAAGGGACCATTCTCTCGCTCGCCTGGGGGAGGTGACATAAATGTCTGTGTTTTCCTTCTGTGTGCATGAGAGAGAAAGAGTGAAAGGCGGGAGGAAGAGAGCGAGAGGCAATAAGTGGAGAGTGAGAGATGACAGAGCCTGTGATCCAATATTTTCCCCTCTGAGATTTTGGGATGGTTTCTCTGTACGGTTGCTCTGTGACATGTGTGACACGAATCTCATCTCTTTGCGTTTTTGTGGTAGCCTGGCTGTCTGTGATCCTCTGTCCTCTATCACTGGATTCTTAGCCACAGTGATGAAACTATTGATGTCGCCACTCATTTATTTGCTTGTCCATTCATCCATTCAGATCTAGGGCTGTAATTTAAAGAATCAATAGCGAGCTGATGGGGACTATAAATGCTAAAATGGCTCTCATCCTGTTGAATTTGAAGTGACACATGTGAGCACCAGTGACCGCTTTGCCTCATTTGTCTGTGTAGCTCCTGTCTTCCCAGTCCCTCTCTCACGCACACTTTCCATTTTCTATTATAAAATACCATCTGCACCTGCAAACTACATCATAATTACAAGTAATAAATCACATCAGACGTACTTTCAAACACAACATCAAAATTAAATTCCAGGGTGAAGAAAATGTGCTTTTAATTTGGAGGATAATAATGCCGTTTTTTTTGCTTTCAACCATCTTAGCTGTGGTTATCACTTTAACAGTAATCACCATTGCAGTTCCAACATATTGATCCATTGAGGGTGGCAGGATATGACACTGATAGGAAACCCTGTGGGTCGAAGCGTTGCAATCAGCCCCTCCACCAACAGGCTCCTGTTCTGATGTCTTCTGCTAATGATGTTCATTTCACAACGATAACACAACAAGAAGACAAATTATCTCCCCGTCAAATAGCTCCTTTGGATTAGTGTCAGTCTTTGCGATTTCGTTCGACCTCTGATGAGATGTGTTGTTTTTTTTCCGATTCCGCCCTTACTACTAACCCTGTTTGGTTTATGAAATGTTTTGTAAATTAGTAATATATTGAACTTTTGAACACAAGAAGGATGAAAAGAGAAGGTGTGCTTCTCATCTGACCCCCCTTCCGTCCGTCCATGTGTGTGTGTCTCGGTGAAATGTGTCCAAGCGCCTGCTAATAACTTTAGGCCTAATGAAGTGCCATGGAGATATGGAGAGAGCTGTCCACACTCACAGATGTGCAACTTAATGAGAGAGTGTGGAGCTATATACAGGAGCCAGAAAAAGAGGATGACCACCTGGCATGTATACTAGCATGACATTATAGAGGTGTTTGATACGTGTGTGTTTGAGGCTTGTGAGCAAACAGTTTGTCACTGTGTGTGTAATAAATGCAGTTATTGTTGGTGTTCTACCTGTCTCACTTACTTCCATTTGCAGGTGGAAGCAAGCAAGGTATAAATGTCTTTGTCAGAAATTTCTTTTGACTGATAATTGTAGGCCATTTAATGAAACTGTTGTTCTAATGCTTAAAAAAGAGCAGGGGGGTGCTCCACAGATTTACATTAGTGTGTTAATCAATAGCTAATCTTGCAATAAGCAGGCCGTTGTACAGTTAAGTCTTCACATTAAGCCTCATTTCTCTTATTTCAATTAACTAAAAGGAGGCACTTAGAGAAAGCTTAGGAAGCCAACTGCTGGCTCTGTAACATTTCGACAGCTCATCTCTCCCCGAGTCCTGGGTAGAATTAGTCTCTCTGCAGGGAGCCCTATTGCCAGCTAGCTAGCTAGCCACCATGGGATTATTCCTAACAACCAGGCTGCAACAACACACCTCAGCTTCAGGTGAGAAAGTGGCATGGTGTACTGCTGGCGATAGTGCTCATTAGTCCCTGGATTAGCCCTAATTAGCCTAGCTGTTACTCCCACTGATACTCCATGCTAATGCTAATTACGTATTTAGCACTTTACCCTTTCTAGACAAGCTATGTGCCTAGCTTTATATTCTCCCATGACTTTTTCTTGGCTTCACCTTCAACACCAGTTGCACTGCAACACATTTTTCTCTTCAGTGACTGAATGTAAGCTAATTCAGCAGGTTTTTTATCACACACTTGATAAAGAGTGTAAATAGGGATGCTGCTATTTAGGCAGCAAATAATCAGAAATGTGTCAAGATAGGGTCCAATAGGCTACCTGAGGTGACAGTACAGGTAATCACTTAATACAAGCTGTTCTGAAATGAAAAACAATGTGAGAGCATAATTGAGTGGGAGGAACCTGATTTTACGCCCGGTCAAGCATAAAGCTTTGTGGGAGTTTAACAAAAACAGAGTTAGCTGACAGATCAGAGCTTTGACTTCATTCCACATGTTTATAAAGTTAAGCCACAGTGAGTGTGACATTAAAGCAGCGTGAAGGCTGTCACAGGCAAGTGACAAAGTAAAATTGACTTTGACGAG
The DNA here is from genome assembly GCF_031162955.1 of Sander vitreus. Taxonomy (NCBI): domain Eukaryota; kingdom Metazoa; phylum Chordata; class Actinopteri; order Perciformes; family Percidae; genus Sander; species Sander vitreus. The sequence continues at coordinate 23,304,796 of NC_135862.1, forward strand.
ATGAGGCAGAGGAGCCTTTAACTCGCACTGTCCTTTCATCTCGATCATAGTCAGTCAAATTGAGACACAGAGGGTGGAGGAGAGGATGGACAAAAAAGGTGGAGGAGAAGGATGGGCAGACAACCGCATGCAGAGTAGGAGAGCAGCACAGGAGGCTAAAGATTAGCAGGGGCTTCTGTCGAAGTGGGTTCCATGCTGATTTTCCGTGGCAGCCGTACATGGTGACTATAGCTCTCCGGAGAAGCTGACACAAATCCAAACTGATATGCTCGATTTTGGTGAAATTCTCTCACCTGTCTCATCGTACGCATTCTATGTCTCAGCAGCTCTGTAGGCAAAAGAACTTGTGTGGACTCAGCCGTCTGCTTGTTTTGGACAGAGTCTTGTGTTTATATGTATACAGCCATTGTTTCTGCAGGAAAACCGCCTCCTAAGGTAGACCTTGATGTACCTTAGTTGACATGTTGACCCCAAATCCCCCACAAGCTGTCCTCTCAAATGTGGGATGTCTGACTCTTATGGGTTATTCTACTTCATGTTTCTTATCAAACCAAGCTGATTTATGTTCACCTCAACCACCTAACTATGAAATGTGATTGCAATGTATTCAGCTAGGCTTGTTCTATACAAGTAAGAGAGGAGAGGACACAATTTTTAGTAAGATAAGACGAACACAAGCTGTTTTCCTTCAGTTTTTGAAGCAAACTACATTTTCTTTCCACCTGAGATAGCAGTGCTTGCTGGCCTGGATGCCAACCAGAGTGTGGTCAAAGCTTATCTCTGTCCTTTCTGCCAGTAGAAAATGCCAGTCAGCTACTTTCATCGATTTATGTATTCCTTTTAAGCCCTTATGCTGCCTCTCAGATTTGTCTCTCACGCTTTAACCTTAACGGTGACCTCAGAAAAACGATTGGCGAGAACTCATCACAGGCTCTTTTGGGGTCAGTCAGTCAGTTTGTCTCCCTGGTACTTCAGTTTAGGGAGCAGTGAGAGGAAAGTTGCACTTTCAGAGGGCAGATTAGGACTATTGGTCCAAGAGTGCTTTTAGGAATGTAACTGTGCTGATGTTACACTAATCAAATCTCTTTTTTCTCTCTTTCTCTACCTATCCCTCTCTCATACAGGTGGAGCGAGAAATAGCTATTCTGAAGCTCATAGAACACCCGCATGTTTTAAAGCTGCATGATGTCTACGAAAATAAAAAATACTTGTAAGTATCACCAGTGCATTGTGGTCCAGTTTTGATTCATAATACAAAATCATAAATATACTGCACACACTGAGTAATTGTTTGTATGAAAACTTTTGTGGCTAACATATATCATTATTGTCAAGTGCTCTTTTGGATGCCAGAACATTCTTTATAAAATGCCACAGATCGTTTTGTTGGCCCACAGAGCATTTTTGATTGGTGTATTGTGATTGGAGGGCAACAATGATAGCCTTGGAGGGGCAGACGCTCCATTAGTATTGGCATGAAACATTTAATTTGGTTGCGCGCACTAGGGGACTGCTAATCGGGAGAGGAAGTCTCCGTAATGTAAACACAATGACACGCTTATCAGAGGCAACACCATTGCATTAAGAAACATTAGCCATGGAGAGTGGCAGCCGCATTAGTCTGCTGCACATGAAGGCACACACATAAATCTATTAGCAAACTTTAACAGTGGTGAGTGACAAGCCCATCAGTAGCTTATAGTAGCCCTCTTGATCTACAGAGGACTGTTTGTCAACTAAATTCAATTAGTTCTCATCTTGAGCTTTCAGGCCAAATGGAATTGGACATGCAGTACTGTACATGTCTTCCTTTAAGATGATAGGAATAGCAGAATATTGTGATTCATGGTATAATTGGATTATTAAAATCACATTTTGTACCCATTGCTTCATCACTTTTGACAGTTGGTCACTCGTAGCGTCACAGAAGACAAATTGCTTTACATTTGAATCACCAGTGACGCACTTCGCATCAGTGATGTAAGTTTTAGATGAATATTGTTTAGATTATTCTCTACTTGAAAGCCAATAAATGATGGACACACAGCGTGATTTTGATTTGTAGTCCCAGAGCTTTTAAGATTTATTATGCTGCTGACACAGATCACACCACAAATTGTGTGTGTGTGTGTGTGTGTGTGTGTGTGTGTGCGTGCGTGCAAGGAGTTTGATACATAGCCCACCAAAATCTTATTTATGGATATGTCTCAAAATGAATGATCAAATCGTGATGTTGATATTTTATTATGCTTTGAGTGAAAAATGGTCACTGAAATAAAAATTCAAAAACTCAATAGTCTAAGAGACCATTATAAGTACACTTGATTTGTAATAGTGTTGCTATGAGCTGTTATTGCAGTGTTGAAAAGATAACAAAATGACAAATGCACACATGCAAGGCAAGTTCTTTACAAGACCTATTCCTATTTGCTGAGTTACCATTGGGAAACAGTGAGGCCAAAGCTGCCTTAACGTCCCACATTCACTGCATCCTTGCTTAACTGAAATGTATTGATGTTTCTTATTACAGTATTGACAGTGAATCATTAATAATCATACAAGCAATGCGAAAGCCAAGTTTATTTTAAGTGGTACTCCAGTGATTTAGCATTGCACTTCCATTAAGTTGGGATGCTTGTGAAGAAGGGATTAAAAATGTATTAGTTAAAATCTGTATAGCATAGGCTGAGAGATCCTGACCCGAGTATGGGTCAAACTCTAAACATGCTGGATCCTACAATTCCCATAATGCAACTCCTTAGCATTGTTTTATTAGACCATCCCAGCCTGATAAAAGCCTGCTTAGTTCAAACTCCACACCCCTGTTTTTTAACTCAGGCCATCCATTTGTATTCTTTAAATTGAGATAACTGTGCTGACATAACTAGTTTTATTTAAGCAGCTTTAAGAAAGCTCCCTTCCAGAGCCACAGAAAATATTATACAACAGTTAAATATTTTGATAGTACTACCCATGCAAAGTAAACTGATCGTGACATATAAAATCAGAGAAGTGCCCCTTGAATAGGCTGCCATTATACTAAATAACAGAACCAACTGCAGTACTTGGTGGAATAGCATTTAAATCATAGTCATATTATATAGGGATCAGAATGTAATTCAAGTAAGTCAATTTTAGTAAATGATTTAATGTGTGTTCACCTACTCTGGTCTACTCTTACATGTGCCAAAGCTATAGAGGTTTTGTAATGGCCAGCTTTTTTTGGCTTAAGGGTTTTTTACTGAGCACATGCTCTGTGGACAAGTACACTTTGCAACACTATAGTGTAATCAATAAAACTGCATGCAGACACACATATCCACAGCAGGGAGAGAAAGAGAAGAAAGAGAGCATTTCAACACCTGTCTGAGCTTCAATTTGTCGTAGTGAAGATGGAGGGATTTTCAGCACAGGATATACGATCAGGCCAGTCTGGAACAGTGGCAGGGCACCGCTGGCTTTCAGCCCACAGATGCAGCTTTAGGTCTGGGCCAGCGGAGATTAATCAGCTCCCTCTCCCCTTTGAGCCCCAGAGCAGGCACGAAGGCCACCTGAAGAATGGCTGTAAGAAATGTGATGGCAGGGAAGTGTGTATGCACATTTGAGGAAGGTAAAAGAAGAAAGAAATTACAACACAATCAGTGTATACAGTATGTATAGCAAGGAACTTTTTTTTCAAATATCTCTCTTTCTCCTTCACTTTTGTCTCTTTTGCTTGATTAGTAACCGAGTGCTGACACAAAGACTGTCGCATATCTTACAGCTTCTGTACCAAAGCATACTTCACATATCTTAAATTTCTTATGTCTCAGAGCTTTTCACACATTTCCATCTTTTTGTAGTGTAATGCAACTTTATCATCCCTCTGATGCCTCCCATCGGAGGTCAGAGTGTATAGTATATCAGAACCCTTCACATATATTGTAATACACTGTTGGCATGCTTCACTCTCTGGTGGAGACAGCTTACAGATGACAAAATGAAAGATAAACTGTCAACTTGATATGATGTTGGGGAGATGAGCTCATTGATCCTGGGTGGTCTGTCTGTGTATAACAGCTGTAAGGGAACTATTATATTCCCATATTGCTCCAGTTCTTACAGACCTCTGAGGTCAGGGGCTTTCTCTGTTTCTTTAGACTCCTTTCAGAGGGCTCTGTGGAGAACACAGGTATTTGTTCCTTCATGTGTGTATTAGAGTTTTTTCTGCTGTTCTTCTCCTTGTTTTTTATTTCATGGTCTGCTTTTTACCTTCTCTCTCTTTTTCTTTATCTCAGGTACCTTGTGCTAGAACATGTGTCTGGTGGTGAGCTGTTTGACTACTTGGTGAAGAAAGGCAGGTTAACACCTAAAGAGGCCAGAAAATTCTTCAGACAGATCATGTCTGCCCTGGATTTTTGCCACAGTCATTCCATATGGTAAGTGAAATGATCCACATACAAAACCACTCTAGCTGCTTGTAATGTGTATGTTGTGAATTAGACTGCATAAAGCAATCCCACCTATCTCTCATTGATACTATTCATAGATGCTATTCCTTGGTTTATAACATTTGGGAAACAAATATAATTTTGACACAAATCATGGGACAATAATAAGTAAGGGAAGATAACATGTAGGTTTTGCCATGAATTGGTAAAAGTATGTTAAAGTATATGAAGGATAAAAAGCAACACTTAACTCTTAACTTGTAGTATAATAAAGTGGACTCACAGTGCAGTACACAGTTGTACACTAAAGCCATTTTCACATATGAACTCCAAACAATGTGTGAGGAATCAGGTCCTGACATAGTCCAGAGTTTCCCTTTCACACATGTAGCACACAATGGGAGATTGTGTCAGATTTTAGTTTTTTTCCGGTTTTGTGCAAGCGGCATGAAACGTCATCAACACGCCCACTTGCTCGCTGTGAATTCTCACTAAATCCAGCTCATTCGGACATTTGCGTTCTCACATACAGCTCTGCCGGGTAAAGTCTAGATCATTTTAGGTTTGCAGTGCATGTGTAAAAGCTTTTGACATCAGTGAACACCACATCTTTCACATAAATATTAGGTACTTGGGGTTAAAACTATAAAAAACCACATTCACTATAAGCGTAAAACCATGACATACATTTACGACAAAACGGCCAATAAACAGGCATACCCAGGAAGGATAACACAGTAAATTTGGTTGTCATACAACATTGAACAAATAATGGCTTTCCAAATAATGAATTCTAAAAAGATACAGATTCTTCCTGAAGTGAATCTAAAATCTAAATTTCAATCAGTTTATTCATAGCTTTGGAATGCTGTTTAGTTTTCAAACCAATGATTTAATATGGAGATTATAGAACTGAGAAAATATGATTGTGCTTGTTATGAAAGTGTTTATTTTTCCATTTTCCTAAAGTTTCTCTTAACATCCAGCTTAGGATGGTTGAGACATGTCAAATAGAAAGTCAAATACACTGACACATCGCCTCATATCTAAAAATTTGGTTTTTGTGTTTATGGTTTGGGGGCGGATTGGAATACAGATGGTCCACTTCTATGGTACTCTGTTCTACTCTGTGTTGAGTCTTTGCTCGTGATGCATTGTGTTTGGCTTTAGGGGGTAATTTAACTGTTCACCAGCTCATAGACTAAAGGCAATCATATATAGTTCAGAAGTCAAACATGTCAGCAGGGGCTGATTTAGAGCGTGTGTGTGTGTGTGTGTGTGTGTGTGTGGGAGTTTGTGTGTGTGTTTGTGTTTCTTGTATCCATCTCGTGTTTTGCCTGTACATTGTGTCCTCATGTCCCTGCATATGGAGAGCACAAGGATCATAGAGCAGAATGAGTTCAAGTGTACTTATTTTTACCTTCAAGTTAATCTCCAGTTACTTTGCAGAAACGGGGACAAAACTGAAAGATGAGATAGGAATAAAAATATAACTGCATTCAAGTAATCGGTCATAAAAAAAGAAAAAAGAAAGATTATATCACGTAGAGGGACTTTTAGGATGGCCAACCATGCATTACAGTGGGTGCTGTGTATAAAAACAATATGTAGGGTACATGGAAATAAGAAAATGAGGCTAACCACAGTAATTGTACAGCCAAGAGAAAGGACTGTAGTTGGTGTTACTGTGGGTTACATACAGACCCGTGTTATAAGTGGTTATTCTAATAATTCTGTTCTTGTATTTCTGTATTGTTTTTTTCTTTTATGGTAATACTGGTTATACAATGCTTTATTCTACTATTACTTTAATGCTGTTCTATTCTCTATATGCATTTCCTATTCAGTCACTAGTCATTGTCTTTGTTGTATCACCCTTCCTTTACTTACTAACTGGAAGAAAGGTTTTATGCAAATTCCTGATGTAAACCAAGCCATTGTTGTATTTCGAGTGTGTATAAAATGTATTGTGTGTCAGGTCTGCAACAAATTTGTTGTAGTTTTTCTGTTAAGTGAAAGCCCGGAGTAAAGACCAGAATTTTGAGGTCACTAACAATTAAAACATGGTCATTATGCAGCACATTATTAGCTTGTTGCTCCCAACATTCGCAGGCGCCTCAGATTACGAACATTAAGATATCACCATAAAACCCTGCCACAGCTATCGCCATGGCCAGATTGCTAGCCAGCCAGTCGGCGCGTGATGATAATTTAACTATCATAACTTTCATGCCAAGGCTATTGTGGCTGAAAACGCTGGAGACAGATGCTTTTCTACTCTTAGTTGCACAGTTTAGTATACTGGAAAGTTTCCTGAACAGCTTCCTGCTGATGATAAAGGGGAAACCAAGCCAGTGAAAAACAGTTGTAGTTTAATATTCCCTAGAACCTGGTGTAGAGTACTAAATGCCTGGGAAATATATTTGCATAATGTTGCACAGGCAATTAAAAGGATAGAATTAACTTATTTATCATAAAATTATTAGCTACGGTGGATTTTTTTGTGATTTAATAGGCATTGTATTTTTGCACAGCATAGTTTATAGAAGAGGCAATTACATTGTGACTGCTGCTTTTTAATAATAAAGCCATCATGGGAGCCGTTGTACACAGTGACATAGGCGTCGATTTCGGTGGGGACGGTGAGTAGGCTACGCGTACCTACCAGATTTCGTCATGAGTCATTTTGTACCCACCACTTTTTTTGAAAACCTCGAGCTCAATTTAGTTTAAAAAAAAAAGTCCATAACACATATAATTCTTGAGCGACAGATGCCAAAAAATCCACAACAATCTCTATCCCCACAGGACAGACACAGACACACACACACACACACACACACACACACACACACACACACACACACACACACACACACACACACACTGCCGCTCTGCTGCTGCGCCTGTCAGGGACATTCTGCTTAACGTGAAAAAGCTTAACGTGGTTTAATGTACCTAAACAACGATCAATGATCACCAAATTTCTCATGGCCATATCTTGTAATGAACACTTAAGTCTGTCAAAAAAAATCCAACGATTATAGAAGTTATCTCATATTAGCGTTGTCTTCTTCATTGGTGCCTATGGCGAGGAAAAAGCTTGTACCTAAACAATGATCAATGTTTACCAAATTTCTCTCTCATATTGCTCTTGATAACCACTGAAAACTGTCGAACCATAAATGTGGTGATGATTGATCGATGTTTAGGTGCGTTAAACCACGTTAAGCCTTTTCATGTTAGGACTTATAAAGCCCATGAGAACCGTGGGGAGTCAACCCACAGCCGCTCTGCTGCCCTGCTGAAAATGTGAAGCAGAAACTCTTAATTTCAGATAACGTCCATAATAATTGGAGTTTGGGTTAGATTTTTTGACAGTTTTCAGTGGTAATGAGGAGCAATATCAGAGGGAAATGTGGTAATCATTGATCATTGTTTACGTACATTAAACCACGTTTTTATTCATTAATAAGCTACAGGACAGCGTCTTTCAAAACATGACCTGCGCGAAAGAGAAAAAAAAAAAATGCGTCATTGTAGCCAGCACTTCTGGAAATGTACTTCCGAATGCGTCTCTGTCCCCAGCACATTTCAAACCAAACTGACGCCTATGCACAGTGACAATACAAGCTACTGTATATCCTCGTCTCAGAATTACTTTACATTTCACTGATTATCTCGGGATGGTGCGCTTGAGATAATTTTATTCTTTGAACCATCAAACAGGTAGTTGATGGATTCCATCTTAAATTCTCAAAGAGAACTAAAAAAACAAACAGAAGATTACTCTTGTACCACTAGAAATACAGTAGAACAAAACTGTCCTACCTAAGGGAATGAAAGTTAGAAGTCTTCTATCAGTCTGTGTAAATAACTGACTGTGAGAAGAACAGATTAGGCCAATTAAGAGAAAGCATCTGGGACTGACGTTAAGTGCATGCACATTCTTAGATTATCGCGGCTCTTTTGTAGTAACATTCACAAGCAGCTTTATCTCACTCTTCCTGATTTGCTTTGCTGCTGTCTCTCTGTCTTAGCGCCTCAAATCCCCTCACTAACACTCGTAGACAATGATGCTTTGTAAATGTATCATGAGGAGCCTTATTTGGGTGTGTTGCCCTCCTCCCAACCTCAATTAGGGGCAAACAGACAGAGCGAGCCCTTCTCACCTTCCTTCCATTCTCACTAATGAGATCCCAGCACCCCCTCAATAAAAAGCATTTCTGCAATAATTTCTTCCAATTCTACTTGTCTGCGCAGGGGACCTACACAGGCCATTAGACATTAGAAGTGCTCTTTTTTCTCTGTGACTCACTGTGCATGTGGGGGGGGGGGGTAAACGTGCTTTCCAACTTTCCTTATCTGCTCACCTCCCATTTTAACTTCTTCTCAAGCATTGACTCATGCTTCCGCCCTCCGCCCACGTCCCATCCTGAAATATTTCTATTGAGCCAGATGGATGTAAAGGCACTGATGTACCAACCCGATTATCGGCCGTCGGACAGTCTGGCTAGGTCGGTGACTCGAGTCTGTTCGGTGTGTTCTGTGCCGTCGTTAGTCGGAGGAGCCGTCGGCGTTCATTTTGGCCGATTTGACTTGGTGAATCGGCCAGTGGGCAGTCAGACTAAATGACCAATCTGATTGGTGGAGTGCAAGCCCTTGACTACCGAATCAGTGCATGAGAAAACCGGAGCAGACAACGCCAGTATCTTCTTATTACTAGCCATCATATTTCCTTCCATTCACCGAGTAATGACAACAACGATCCTTCTTGACTACTATCAACACTCTTTGATGAAAACAATGACAGTGCTCTGTGTTTACGAGATGTTCCGTTATTATATTTTTTGGGCGACAATACAGATTAGCGCCACCTGCTGTTATGGAGACATATTACGTTTCGCGCACACGCAGAACGTACGCTCAAGTCGACGTCGCTTCGGTGTGTTCCGAGGCACTTTTTGACCTCGGAGAGCGTACTGATCAGTCCGACTGCCTTTTCTGCCGACAGTCGGCGTAGAGGGCTATTTATGACTCCGTGTTTCCGCTGCCTGATTCAGATCGCGATCTGATTTAGGCAGAGTTGTCTTTTTACATGGAGGAAAAGAAAGGGACAATGTGAAGCACACGGGGACAGCTGAGGGAGATGAGGCAAAGATAGGTTAGGGTAGGATAAAAACAGATATTGGAAAGGAATCGTCTGAGAGATATTTATAATAAATGCTGAGAGTGAGAGAAATTCTTCATCTTCATTGTAAGTTAAGTTATTTGTCACATTGTTTGTGTTGATTCTAGCGGCCGCATTGGACAAAAGCAGTAGTGTTTTAACCATACCTGCTGTCGTAAAGGTATTTTCTTTACGGTGCTGTATTACCCATTGTAATTACAGAATTAGCTTTAGCGGGAGGTCATATAGTTGCGATGAATGTTTTGCTCAGACAGAAAATTATTCATTTACAATAAAAGAATAAGTTACAGATGCATTGTTATATCTCAAGTGTTGCACACGGTAACTTAGCCTGGATGTATCGTGAGCTAAACGGGGTAACGTTATCACTGTCACTGTGTCACAAGCCAAAGCATTAAGAGTTGAAATTACTTAAATTACTTAAATTAATATAGCGCATTTCATGAAACCCAAGAACGCTTTACACAAGTACAGGGGGACAAGGGAAAAGAAAATGGTATATTTGTGGTAACACAAACACGGACTGAAAAGTCGGGTGCTAAATGGAAGGGGGCCATAATTTTATGTAAGCCACTGGCGTAAAACCACATTGCGCATTGCAAAGTTATTTTATGAATGAAATGGACAAATTACATACCTGAGGGCCAATTCGCCCGTCATCTGTCTTTCCCTTTTAGCTTTTAGTTTTTCTTCGTTTAATTTCCTTTTTTTCTGTGATGGCCCTGCCCTAGAATCAGCCATAACTACAACAGATAGACTTCTAAAATAAAAGTAAAATACAATTAAGCCTATATAAAGTAATCTCCTGCTTCATTTTACCTGGCTGCATATATATATAATAGTTTTTTTTTCACTGTTAGTCTTGTTTGCTGAAAAATTACAGAGACTAGAGCCAGTGTCAAACTATTTTCCTCTCTCCTCCTCACTAAGACATGTCTTGTGTTTGGATGTTATTAGTTACAGTAAGTCTGCCAATGTAAGATCTGCAATGGATGACTCAGATACAGATGGAGTGACACACTAGTGAGAACAGAGATGAGACCACAACCACACATCTGCTACACAGTATACACTTTCAAAAGAAGTCAATGTTGCGGTCTGCCATAATGCCCAAAAGAGACACAGATTGATCGATGGATTGATTGATTAAGAAAAGTAAAGTGTATTTTCAAAACACTTCACAAGCTGATTTTGTGCTTTTTACCCAGCTTTTGGACCATATTAACAGATGATGAGAGGTTAATTTGAATGGCATTTGTCATGATCTACACATTTTGCTACCTTACTACACTTGGACTTACCACAGAAAGCACTGTATGCTCTGATTTTCTGTGATAAGCCTAATGCACAATGTTTCTATTCGCATGTAAGCAATGAAGGTATATTTATTTTTTCTGTGTTTCTGAAGCCACATTAAGACTATGCCCAGAATAGGAGGTCAAGAGAGCCAGAGATGACACCAAACACACCCCTGTATCACTCCCCAGTCATTTTGTCCACCCACTCCATTTTTGTCATATGCTGCAAAAGCAGAGATTTCCCTCACCTACATCTGCACAGACATGAGCAAACACTCTTAACAAACCATCCACAGAAAAAGAAGCACAATTTCTCCCTGACCACAACACACTCTGTCCTCTTTTTCACCCCTGTTCTGTTTGTTAAGTAATCACTTGGGTCTTTCCCCTTGTAACCCATTTAACAAGCCTGTGTCTGTCTGTTCAATACTGTGTGTGTGTGTGTGTGTGTGTGTGTGTGTGTGTGTGTGTGTGTGTGTGTGTGTGTGAGAGAAAGATAAAGATTATCTGTCACATAAAGTGACTCCAAGCATCCCACCAAGTAAGGCAGAGATTGCTAGTGCATCTTGGAAGAGAACCCTGTCCACACACACACACACACACACACACACACACACACACACACACATCCACACACATCCTCTTTTCCCTGACACTGATTATTACCGCCACTTACATGTGTGCACAAACAGACACCTGGTCCTGCAGTCATATTAAACCCACACAGTGGCATAATCGTGCACATCATCCATATCCACCTTTCTCTCTCACTCCGTGTCTCCCACACTCTCCCTCCCTCATTGGTGGCTTTATTCCTCTCTTCATGGGATTTAGAGAGCCACATGCATCTGTTTATAGCATCACTTGCTTATACTGTATGTCCACAGATATGTAATTGTATATTGTAACAGTGATACATTTTGTGATTTAGTACATATTCTTCACACTGAAAATAATCACATGTAACTTGGTATAAATTGGTTACTAGTGAATTCAATAATTGACATATCAAAGTATTGTATCACATTTATCCACAAAAAGCATGTAAATTCAGTACTGGTAATACAACCCAAAATATTGAAGTACATCAGCAGAGACAGTGTTGCAGAATCCAAACCTACCTCTTGCTCTTACTGTGTCTCACTCCCTTTCACTCAGTGTGTTTGAATCCAACTGTTTTTATCCACATTTTCAATTTGTGTACTAAAAGAACAAAGTGGAAATGCCAGCCTGAAAGTTGTAATATTCCTTTAAAGTTTTTATGCTTGGCTGTGGTGGAAACATTGGTGTATCCATAAAAACTAAATGCAACAAAGTGCAGACTTAGCCAATAAATTATGCTGCACAAGAAGCATGTGACTTATTTGTCACTCAAGCTTCTGCTTCACTGAAGAGACAACAACATAGTGGCAGGTGTGTGTGTGGACTGATGAGGAAACTATAACCTTCTTCAAATTAATACATAAAACAAACATAGATGCAATATTTTCATTGCGTTTTCTACATTGTTTTCCATTGTTTGAGGTTTGACTGAAGCTCTTTTAATTATGGCATCTTGTTCTCCGATGGTTTAATGGCATCAGACTGGAAACTTTCCACCAGCTGTTCACCTCGATGCACCCAACTCCTAGGATTAGCATAAAGGTGGATGAAAACACACAACACAACTTCTTTGTCCGTCCTCTTTTTTCATCTATTGTAATCTTTCAGCATGCAGTTCATGTTAGCCTATATATCATCCTCCATCATCTGTGCCCATGCCCTTGTGGCTGTTTGTGGCTGTGTTTGTTGACCTTCTTAGGAGAGTTTACCCAGATGACTGACTGTCTGTCTGTATGCCTCCCTGCAGAAAGCCTGTACTTATAGCCTATCATCATTACGGCTGATGGTTGCTAACAACACAGAATGAAATTTTCTCTCTCTCTCTCTGTCCTCTTTTCAGTCATTTAAAATTATCTGATATTTCTTCTGCTGATCTGGGTGAGAGGAGGGAAGTTGAGAGTAGGTGGAATGGAGAAATGGAAATGGGATGGGTAAAATGGGGTATGGAAGAGCATAAGTAGTAGGTTGCTTTATGCTGCTTGATTTAGGGGGAATGGACTGGTGTTTGTAATGGGAAGTGTAGCAAGAGAAGTGAGAAGGTTGGCTGAATGAGGGAAATTAAGAATGGGGTTAATAAAAGTAGCTGTAAAGAGAGGATAAACAGCAGGTTGTTAAGATAATAAAGATTATGTGGAGAATAAAGCCAGATGCTAGAGATTATTCACTTTTCTTATTTTGAACAAGCACAATGGACTACTTTAAGAGGAATTCTGCACCACCATGGCTGTCTGTATTGGATGCCTGACGTTGCTATGGGTTTTTAATATCTATGCCACTCCTTCCCTCCAATGCTTTTCTGACAGCTTGTCTGTTTATTCTGCCTTGAAGGTCCGCTGCTCATCCTATCTTGCTCAGTCAAACTCCTCTGGATTAAGAGCAAACGCTGGGTTGCACACATAGATTTGGCACAACAAAGCAAATAGTTTGTTTATTACAAAACTAGCCATCATTGTAATCCCATGTTTTACCCACTTTATTAGATGCTGCAATGCATTGCATCCCCAGTTTTGCTCAAAACCCCCAGAGGAATAGATAGAAATGCCCCAGATGGCACAAGATGCAGTGCTCTTGTAACCAGTCACTGGAGAGGCAACTATTGTGTGTAAAAGATAGCTGTGTGCCTCCCTCTCATTTCTAATCCAGTTTAAATGCAAATGATATGAGAGTAGAGTACCAAATGTGTAGGACACTAAGTACAGTACTGTACTGGAGCTATCCAACATCATGATGAGGATGTGAGATCAAATGTGACCAAAGGTGATATGATGGGAGAAAAAAGTTTCAACATTGTCACAAACTGGCTGTATCTGAAATTGTTCTTTCATTGACTAATTGAAATTTACACTCAAAGTAATTCTCTGTTCATATACTGTGTTGTTATCAGTTGACATAACACAATCAGAAAATACATAGAGCATGGGCAATGACGATAGTAGTTGACACTTTTAGTGGCCATTGCTTTTTTATGTTGCTTTCTGACAGACAGCGTAGTGAAGGACGTGTGCAGGCTATTGCTGACAATCAGCAACTTTTCTTGTTAGTATCTAAGTAAAATAAGTTCACAAGTATACTTTCTAATAGGGATTAATGGAAACCTTTAATTTATGTGTAACTGTGACCACACTTGTATACTTGAGTGCACCCACTTTTGCACAACTGGCCTTGCTTTTTTATCTGTACCTTGAACAAATTGTGTTCCAAATGTGCTATTGACTTGGCCACTTGAAGAAGAAAAAGACATGACTACAGAATAATATAGCAGCAAAGCACACTCGCCAATCACTCGCCAAAAAAATGCAAAAACCGACCAAATCCATTAGACAGCAAAAAAAGGGGGGAAAAAGACAACTTTATTGTTCTCATCCCTCATTGCTCTTAATACACAATTGGCTAATGAACGATTGTGTCTAGCACATCTAAGTCAGCAGTCAGAATGTTGTCTTCTTTTGTTAATGTGATAGAATATTAACATAAAGCATTTTAAATGAATGTGCTTGGTCTCTCTCTAATTGGGTCAGCAGAAGCCTAAAAACAGTTTGAGAGAAAAAAGGAAAGATAGGAAGAGGAGGATGACACAGAGGTGCGCCGGAGGCTAAATGGGTGCATTTCAGCTTTCAACGATGGTTAAAAACCCCACTTTGGCTAACAATAATGGAACTAGGATAGATTTAGCACTTCATGAAAATGCAAAAACAGGTGTGCTATTTCTCAGGCATGTTAATATGTCAAAAAGATGCATTTGAGCCATTACTGTTAGTTTCAAGTGTTCCTGTTTAGCTAACCAGTGCCACATATCTTCCATCTGTATCACAGGCTTAGCGAGAGGCAATATTAAACATGGTGAATGTCAGATTTGTCACTATGGGAAAAGTATATTTTCCTTGGGCTGGATAATTTAGTTACAAAACTGCTCATTGCCACAAACATGTCTGGGATATTATATGGATGTGAGCCCCAAGAGGACAGACCTTCTATAAAACAGAACGTATCAGCATGGTACATGCAAATGATCATAGGCAATTAAGAGCTTGGTGTTAAATTGCAAGAATTGTGTCTAACAGCCCCACTGGGGTGTAAACCTTGCTCAGACAGCATGTAGACATGCATGTGTGTCCTGTAAATTACACCAAACGGCATTGTAAGAGCTCAGTGCCATGGTGAACTGTAAAGGCTGTACCACGGAACAAGGTAGAACTATGTAATAGATAACAATAAATGCTAACATGGTGAATGTCCTGCTTTTGTATTGTTGTTTTTCTGTGTAGCAAGTAGCACATTCAGATCAGGTTTTGCGAAAAACATCCGTGCAAAACTAATATGCACTCATGACATTTAGAGTATTTTAGAAAAAAAGGCATTCTTCCAAAACTTGCTAGTGGTGCACAGCTTCCAAATTTCTGGAAAGAAAAACTACTGTTACATTCGAGCTCATTGCAGCTGTTGAATTCGTTTAACAGTGTCACCTCCTGTATGACATATGAGTGCAATACAGAGATATCCCTGCTGCAAGGCCTGCTGTGTGAGCAAGATTACAGTTGCAAAGCGCAGCCTAATGTGTCAGAGAGGCAGTTTAATGTTCTATTATGGATACCAGGGTCCTGACAACCAATAAAGCATCCAGATGCAATTTGTCCCCCTGATGCTGTCGGTAGATAAATACGCTGTTGCCTTCTTTTCTTTTGTGGATCAGTCTCTTGAGGTTTGGCTCTTTGTGTTTTACATGTGATATGCCTGTGATTACACAATGTTCATGCCATGTTTATCGGTATTTTAGGTCATGATTAAGTATGCATCTTTTGCATCTAAGGCTGACAGTTGGGGATACTTAGATATTTATGGCTCTGTTGAGGCTGTGGTTCTATGATTGGGGTCTGTTAGGATCAGCAGCTTATCGCCCCCATGATGTCAATAGTTAGCAATGTTTGTACACTGTCTTACATACACACTAGACACAATCAGCGCTGCCATTGCTTTTGCCACTGATGTCACACCAAATTATTTAATGTCCTTCTGACCCTGTCTCCTGGTCCCTATGTCTACAAAGTTACAATTTGACCTTCTGCCATGTTTAAACTCCAGTCACAAGTGATTTGTAAATTTCAAATGTCAAAAACATTTAGTTGCTGTGAGAAACATTTTTTTAAAGCATTATTTAATCAGGCATGTTGACAAAGACGCCTAGTGGAATAGAAGGAGACGCCCAGTACAACCTCACACCGGTGGCCTTTGAGCAGTTTGGTTAATATTTGATCCTTCCTCGTGTGCTTTGACAGTATTAGTTAAAAGACAATCTCTCACACTCCTGAAATCACTGCCAAATGATGGTTGTGTGAATTGATGAAGGTTTTAGCCTGCGGAGAACTGTTTTAGATGCTATCTGTGTTTTATTTCAATTATAGCAGGGATCACAGAGACTGCCAGTAATAACAAACCAGCAGACAGGTAATCCCTCAGGACAGGAAACGAGTTGTACGTCAGCTGATGTCATCTAAGGTTAAACTTCTATTGTGATGAGGCAGACACATGCAGCTATTTCTCTCCCCTTTCTATCATTACTCTAAAGAGAAGATGAAAGTTTAGTTTATGACACCCTGACAGCCCCAGTGGCTCTGTAACTCTCCCACGGTTTACAAAAAGCATAAAGGGAAGTAAGCAAGTATACACATATGCAAGAGTGTAGAAAAGAAAGATGGATAAAAATGAGTGTATGTCTATGGTGCTTCCCTCAGCCTTGGTAGACATCACAAGAATAGCACAGTGGGATGTGAAACAACCCTCGACCCCAGAAGAGATGTTAAATGCACGATAAAACACCAACGCTACTCTGCTTTTGAACAGTCACTCATCGAAATTGAGATTTTAACCTCCGACACAGCAACAGCATACGTGATTTGAGAAAGATCTTCCTGTCAATGGTCCTTTTTAAGGAGGGAGATGATGTCCGTCGGATATTATCCCCCTCGTTGTGCTTAGCAGTAATGAATTGCAGCTAATGAACGCCACCTCTGTTGCCAGCTCCCCTTGACGCCCTTTGCCCAGCCAGTTTGCTGGTGGCTGTCTGGGAGATAAGAGGATGTGGATGAGGGGCGAAGAGGGAGGGAAGGAGAAAAGGACACAGCAGGGGGCTGTCACACCTCGTACCAGCTCAGCGCTGAGGTGGTAGCCCCCTAGTCTCAGCATGGACGGATCAAAGTGAGAGGTGTTGCCAAGACGAGGAGGGCGCCCAGTAACCGGTTAAGATGCTGTGTTGTTCACAGTTGCATGCACAGATGTGTATCCAAGCTTGATCCAAAGGTGTTTGATAAACCTTGCGGCACGCCTTTCATTTCTCCTCAGTTTCACTAGTTTATATAAGCCATGATGAGCTCTTTCATGTTTCATTAACTGTTTTATGTCTTTGTCTCACTATCTTTCAGCCACAGGGATCTGAAGCCTGAGAACCTGTTGCTAGATGAAAAGAACAACATCAGGATAGCAGACTTCGGCATGGCCTCCCTTCAGGTTGGAGACAGTCTGCTGGAAACCAGCTGTGGGTAAGTGATACAGAAATCATTGTGATGCATGGTTTCTAATGCAATGTCTGACTCACATCCGCTGCAATTGAAATATAGATTATTCTTAGAATGTCCTGAAGGTAAAAAAATAGGTCATAGTTGGAGGGCACATGAAGTTGCCGGTATGCAACAGAGAGACGGAGATGAGAGTGGTGAAGCAATAGAGAATGATGAGTGGAGCTATCAAGCCCTCTGCAAGGTGCCGTGTTCTCAAAGCCTCTGTTATCATGCAGTGTTGATCTCTTGAGGAGAGACGGTTGGTGTCTCTCACAGAGAGTGCTATCTGGCTGTGAGCAGGGCCAGGGCCACGGCCACACATTACTGCTGCTCTCTGTATCCTCATATCTGACGCTGGGCTTTATGGTCTGGCAGTCCCGACCACGGTAGGCCCATCAATCCCACAACGACTGTAATGAATGTGCTTGCAGGAAGTCACTTTCAAAGTCTTTTCGAGTATGGTCATCCATATTGTGGGAGTGTTTTTATTTAACCCTGAACAGTGTGCAGGGTTAAATAAAAGTTGAGTTGCCTCTTAAATAAAAGAAACAACTCAGTTGATGAAGGTTCAGTTTTAGGATCCTGGGTTCATAAATTCAATGACAACATGAATTCAAAGGAAGATTTCACTGCTGCACAGAAAGTTTTTCCTCCAAAGAGTTTCATTTTACTCTTACCTTTAAATCACACTGGAAATGAGATGTAAGCACAGCCAATTCTTTGTTTTATTTCCCCCTTCTAATGAAGTCTTGTATGCCTGATTTGAAACAGGATAGCTCTGATTATAAAACGTGTGGCCTTGGTCAATATTTGTAGGCATAGTACAAAAGTAAAAACACATATAGACCATAGTAGATTTTGTGATTTATATGGCTTCCTATTAAGATCATGCTTCACTGGGCACATCAGAAAAATGAAATTAATTTGGAGCATAAAATAACGGAGTGGGGTCACACATTGATGTGTGTCATCTGTAGATTTAGAAAAATATCTGTTCAGTGAGAACGACATGTGACAGCCATCTAAATCTGTCTATACATGCTGTGGTGGTATGGATAGGCCATGGGTCTTTTTGGTCATCTGAATGTCTTGGGGAGAATCTTTGCTCTATGGCTACACCTGACACTGCATGTAGGGCTGGGAGGGAGCTAGAGATGCTTTGTGACATCTGTCCCCAGCTCAGACCTGATTCTGCTCAGATTATACCTCCAAATCAGCCGCAACTGAAATTACACACACTTGCATACACGCAATTCGGCAAACACAGCGCTGGCGAGTTCATCCCTGACCTCATGGACCCTTTGTCCTGTGCTTGTTTGGTTGTCTCTCTGTCTGTCTCTGATTCCCTCTTTAAAATACACACACACACACACACACAAACACACACACACACACACACGCGCATATTTAAGCATGTGTATGCACACACACGAGCATGCAGTTGAAACTGTTGCATAATTTTCCTGCAGTAGCGCAGTGCCTAAGCTCTCATGACTCATCGGTAGAGATCAGGCCAAGTGAGAGCAGCGTGCATTGCTATCTGCAAGTAAAATGTTCAGGATTGAGTCATTCTGCAGCCATGATGACCACGCTAAAGTGTTTTCTTTTCCTAGAAAGGCAGCATAATGTGACAGCTCTTACTCAGCTTTTTGCAGTAGCCTGTAGACCAACTGTATCTATATTTGATGGGTTCTGCTTCCACTCTGAAATGCTGCTATGCAATCCACTTGCAGTGCATCTGCTTAGTCCCCCACATACATTTACAAAGTGCTAAAGGTACTTGTTGCTGTTGGGAACACAGAGCTGTCTTACAGATGCAGGCACAGACTCCCACACACAGCTAAGCAAAGTAGTTCAGTAGTTTTAGTTCCACTCTCAGCTCCATCAACGTATGCTGCTCCATTTGTGTGTGTGTGTGTGTGTGTGTGTGTGTGTGTGTCACAGGAAGTTTGTGTGTCTTGCCTATACATTTGAATGTGCCATACACTGTATGTGTGGTTATTGATTATTCATGCTCTTATGACTGTCCCATCTCTAAGTGTAGATATGACATTTTTTAATTAAACGCATTTATCTGGCCCCCTCTCACCATGCAGCAGTCTGACACAAATGTATTCCATTTGCCACGGATAATGGAGCTGAGTGAAGATGAGACACGCCCCAGGTAGAGTAGGGGGACATACAAATATGGATCCAGGAACGCGTGTACAACCTCTCTCTCTCTCTCTGTCTGTGTAAGCCCAGCTGCGAGTTCATCAGTGTTTGCTGTTTGTTTAGTTCTGTTGCTTTGATTGATGAAAGGAAATTATCTAGTAAGCAGCAAGGAGCCGCACAAATGTGGTTCGAAAAGCTGAATTTTCATCAAGAGGAGCTGCATGTCGCAGTGTCTCTTCAATATTGCCGGCCCACACTGCTGATTCTTTCCCTGCTCTATAGGAACTCATATCTCTTGAGCTCATAATACTTCCTTACAAACCACAATGTACTATGTATACTATAAGGGACATGGTAATCTTTATTGTTTAACTTGTGAATATTTTTTTGGTCCAGAAATCTCTCTGCAAATAGTCTGACACTGATAGGCCATTCAGTGTTTAATAGATAAAGACAGCTTTTTAATACATCTTTATCATTTTTGTTTCCCCACTTCATCTGTCTGCTTGAGTACAATATCAGGTCCTTAATCAAATGCGTTTTTTGTCTTTATGCTGTCGGGCAAATCACTTTCAGATGAATTTTGTCCCACTGTGCTGCTGTTTGCTGCCCTCAGAATAACACTGTTCTGTCCGTTAATGCTATGTATGGGATGTTGGTGGTGTTGTTGAGAGAGTAAATGAGCAAGAAAAGACTGATGTTATGTCAACCCATGCACATCTGTTCTTCAAAAGACTGCATTTTTCACTCTGGTCAGAGGGAAGTGGCTCTTTACAGCTCTTTATTTATCTTTAGTATCCAAGTCTATAATCTAAATTTCTGGTGTGAGCAGCAAGGGATCTTTTATCATGATATAAATTCCATGATGTAGGGGCTTTTATATGTGGCCAGAATAGTATTATGGTAAGCTATGATACATTTAAATGAACTTAATTCACACCTCTTATTAAGTTAGGTCATTAAATGCAGGTAGAGCAAAACAGGATACAAGGGTCATGGATTCCATGGATCCTCGCTACATGACTTGGTAGTTTGCAAGAGTCCAACAGTGAAGAGATTAAACAAGTGGAATGTTTCAGTATTGAAAAGTTTAAAAGCTGACATATAAAATTATATATTTGTGTATACAGGTGCTGGACATATAATTAGAATATCATGAAAAAGTCCATTTATTTCAGTAATTCCATTCAAAAAGTGAAACTTGTATAATGTATACATTCATTCCACACAGACTGATATATTTCAAGTGTTTATTTCTTTTAATTTTGATGATTAGAACTGACAACTAATGAAAACCCCAAATTCAGTATCTCAGAAAATTAGAATATCGTGACAAGGTTGAATATTGAAGACACCTGGTGCCACACTCTAATCAGCTAATTAACTCAAAACACCTGCAAAGGCCTTTAAATGGTCTCTCAGGCTAGTTCTGTAGGCTACACAATCATGGGAAAGACTGCTGAATTGACAGCTGTCCAAAAGACGACCATTGACACCTCGCACAAGGAGGGCAAGACACAACAGGTCATTGCTAAAGAGGCTGGCTGGTCACAGAGCTCTGTGTCCAAGGGAAGGAAAAGATGTGGTAGAAAAACCCTGGAGAGGATTGTGAAACAAAACCCATTCAAAAATGTGGGGGAGATTCACAAAGAGTGGACTGCAGCTGGAGTCAGTGCTTCAAGAATCACCACGCACAGACGTAGGCAAGACATGGGTTTCAGCTGTCGCATTCCTTGTGTCAAGACAAAAAGGACTGGACTGCTGCTGAGTGGTCCAAAGTTATGTTCTCTGATGAAAGTAAATTTTGCATTTCCTTTGGAAATCAAGGTCCCAGAGTCTGATGGAAGAGAGGAGAGGCACAGAATCCACATTGCTTGAAGTCCAGTGTAAAGTTTCCACAGTTAGTGATGGTTTGGGGTGCCGTGTCATCTGCTAGTGTTGGTCCACTGTGTTTTCTGAGGTCCAGGGTCAACGCAGCCGTCTACCAGAAAGTTTTAGAGCACTTCATGCTTCCGGCTGCTGACCAACTTTATGGAGATGCAGATTTCATTTTCCAACAGGACTTGGCACCTGCACACAGTGCCAAAGCTACCAGTACCTGGTTTAAGGACCATGGTATCCCTGTTCTTAATTGGCCAGCAGACTCGCCTGACCTTAACCCTATAGAAAATCTATGGGGTATTGTGAAGAGGAAGATGCGATGCGCCAGACCCAACAATGCAGAAGAGCTGAAGGCCACTATCAGAGCAACCTGGGCTCTCATAACACCTGAGCAGTGCCACAGACTGATCGACTCCATGCCACGCCGCATTGGTGCAGTAATTCAGGCAAAAAGAGCCCCAACTAAGTACTGAGTGCTGTACATGCTCATACTTTTCATGTTCATACTTTTCAGTTGGCCAACATTTCTAAAAATCCTTTTTTTGTATTGGTCTTAAGTAATATTCTAATTTTCTGAGATACTGAATTTGGGGTTTTCATTAGTTGTCAGTTATAATTATCAAAATTAAAAGAAATAAACACTTGAAATATATCAGTCTATGTGGAATGAATGTATACATTATACAAGTTTCACTTTTTGAATAGAATTACTGAAATAAATCAACTTTTTCATGATGTTCTAATTTGTGTGTGTGTGTGGCCATATAATTACAGAATGGGTCAGAGTAGAAAAGAGATGAGCATATTCTAAGCATACACTGATGATATTGCTGACTAATTTAGTGTTCTAATAATGACAAATTAAGATTCAGCTCAGGTGCCTGTATTCTAGGGGTGGGAAAAATAATAGATTCTTAGATACATCGCGATTCTCTCTAGAACGACTTGATTATCGATTCTGATAAGTTAATAATCGATTTAAATGTGTTGATTTGTATTTAAAAGTTACTGTCTCCAGACAAGTACAAATCAAAAAACAGTGACTGAAAGAGGATGGGATAATGGACAACAACTTAGTTTAGGCAAGAGTGCAGAAAAAAAAAGTATTACTATAATATATACATATTTTGTATATATACACATGATCTAATAAGATGTACATAAAATAATTAGACAAAACACATATAGGCTGTTCATCTACTTTATTACATTACATCTGACCACCTCATGTTTCATGTTCTAAGAAGCCAATTCTCCACCTTTAAACATGACTGAGCCTCTGACATGGACGATCACTGTGAGAGAAGGTGACTTTCACAAGCATGTTTAAGGCTTAAGTATGGAATGACTACAAAATAAAAACCTCAGTAGACAAAACATTTCATTAAAATTTGTGTGTGACAAATACTGTGTATGTCAAAATCTAAGCTTTGTCTAGGAAGTCATTGGCAAACTCTGAGTAGCAAACTCAGATTTATATGTATATTTTTAAAAGTCACGCATGGAAATGTACATAAAAAAATTGTTGCATCGATAATCGGTTTAGAATCGAATCGTTGGCCTCTGAATCGGAATCGAATCGTGAGGTGCCAATCGATTCCCACCCCTATTGTATTCAGTCTTTACCTTCACTCTGTTGGCCACCGACCTGCAAATAATTTTAAAAAGTTTATATACACGCTGGTTCCAGCTGTGGCTCGTGTGTGTTGGCACTCAGAAGGCAAAACTAGTGCAAACCTCAGGCTTGTTTTTTTTATTTTTTTATTTTTATTTTTTTTATTCCTCGCTCATCTGCATAATGCACAATGACACTTGCAATCAGGAGGGCCGTATTTGCATAGACTCGGGTTTGAGCTTCTCCGTTGACATGGAGGCAGTGTTTGCTATCGGCCAGTATTTTGACAGCCAGAGGAAGCCGTGCCGTCAGGACTGGTATTCATGAGTACACAAAACAACAGCACAGCTAATGGACGCCATGTTTACAGACTTCAGATAGTCTCTCATTAGAGCCAAATATTCTGCTGTTAGATTAGACTGAGCGGGAGGAGGAGGTGGAGGACAGATCACCAGGCTGAGAGGTTTGGGGAGACAGGTGCCTGATTTGCTTTCTGTTTGCAGTCACATCTAGGCATGTCGAGAAAGAGCAGAGCCCTGCCCAAAATCAGAGAAACAAAGAAACATCCTGAAGCTAAAAGGTTATTTGATTTTAGATTGATGCAAAGCACTTCTTATTACCTGTTTTCTTTTTATATCAAGGGACTCAATTTGGCAATGTGGTAATGTCAAAGCACTGCAAAAGTGCCACTGTGTATGTATAAAATAACAAGTCACTCATAGCCAGTGGCTTATGGAGCAGACGTTGCGAGGTAGCTCCATAAATCTTCATACGATATTGATGTGTCAATCTAGTCATTGGGTTTACTGTCAGCCCATCCAGGTGCAGTAAAGATTAGTGGGTCTGTTCACTGTCTGCTGTGAGAGGATGCCCTTGAGTGAGCAAGCAGGAGGACATCCAAACACCCTCAGGATGTCTAAACTCCCAAAGCACATCTTGATCTATGCTGACTTGAGACATTTATTGTCTTCCTAAATTGTTCTCTTCACATTTTCATACAGCGGTGTACAGTAAGACTGTTTAATATTTGTTGTGTCATGATTCTATAACCATGATTGTATTACCCTGACTTACTTTACAGCAGTACAAATGGAAAAGCCTTTAAATAACCTAGAACCTTTTTTCTGTCTTTGTGTAAATTGTGTAAATTTGTTCACTGTTTGCACTTTTTTCTGTTTTCCCAACAGATCTCCACACTACGCTTGTCCAGAAGTCATCAGGGTAAGTCATTTTTAACTGATTCTGAATGTTTTTTAGCTTCTTTTTCATAGTCCCTCATCGTATTTTTACCAACCTTAACACTCTGCCCTAACCCGCTAACAAACACTCTTTCGTCCTTAGGGAGAGAAGTATGACGGGAGGAAAGCAGACGTCTGGAGCTGTGGGGTCATTCTATTTGCCCTGTTGGTGGTGAGTGCAGCTTGTTCTTTACTAACTGATGCTGACTGGACTGACATACTAGTTTAAAATTCTCCAGATAAATATGGCATAACACAATTTAACCATAAAGTGTTGCCTCCTCTTCATAGTCAAACAGTATGTGCAGCCTTTCTACCAGCTGTAATGGATCAAAAAGTATAGCCCTGTAACAGGACATTCCCAACTTTGCTCTCAGGCTGTTGACTCGAGGTTAACCTCAATGGAATGAGGAGATGGTGGGAGCTTTAAGCTGCCACTGCAAACACAAACTTAGGGTTCAGGGAGTTACATTTGAAATCTGATCTTACTGGAATAGATGATGCAGGAACGCCCTTAAGCAGAAATTCTTGCGCAACAGAACATCGGAGAATAGAGGCATCTTTGTATTCATTATCCTGTGTCAACACTGTATCCATAATCAGGTTTATTCTCTTGCTACATTATGTCTGTGTTTCCCCAGCCATGCAGCCCTGAAGCTTTGTTTCATCAACAGCTGTACTGTAGTTCCTACACACTCCTGCTCCATGAATAATTCATACAGTCAAACTGAAAGAAGAGAGCCCAAAATAAATACCAACGCTGACAGGGCGGCTTTTGGCCACAGGCCCTGTGTATTTTACCTCATTCTCCCTCACTTTGTCTTGCCGTGTGTTTGTGTGTGTGTGTGTGTGTGTGTGTGTGTGTGCGCGCGCGCTTGTGTTAAGGACACCCTTGTACTCTTGCATTGCATAAACCTGATGTTGTTTACCGTTGTCTCCATTGTGACCGCACTTCTCTCGCTCCAAACAAACGTTTCTCCTTGACGCTCTTTGACTGCAGATGAACATTGTCTTTCTCCTGTTTTGTCCTGTCATCTGGCTGCGAGATAACCATTTGTCTGATTGTGGAAGACACGCATACTCTCCAGCAGTTAGGCTGCGCTCAGATCATCTGTTACACAAGCCTGCCCCCCCTTTTCTTTCCTCTACTTCTCTTCATTTCTCAGCCTTTCTTTGTATCTTTCTCACCCTTTTCCTCTTTCTCTCCCCCTCCATCTTGTCTCGTGGTGGAGGTTGTCATTCATCAAACAGCCACATCTGTGAGGTGTCAGCTCGCTCTGATAAATGACTCTGATGAGAGAATGCTAAATGAACGAGGTAAATGAGAAAGCTGGGTAATTATTAGAAAAGCCCTGTTTTCAGCTTACCACTGTTTATTATTTATTTTTGCATCATGGCTGAGGGCAGAATGCTCTAATTGGAGAGTTGAACAAGTTGAGAAAGCGAGCCTGTTCTTTAAGTCGTGCAGGATTTAGACTCAAAAGGTAGTGTTGTTTCTTCTGGTAAGCCTTGTTAGTCATTCATATTCTTTTTTCTTTTTTGCCTTCGATCGAGTGAAGGCTTTTTTTCTGTTCTAATGCTGCCATTAAAACAAGCAAAAATGGTTTCTTATCTACTTTTCTTCCTACATCTACATCTTCACCACTTTCAATTTATTGTCCCTGTTGTTACTCTCTGTTCCTTTTCTGTGTCTCTCCAGGGTGCACTACCGTTTGATGATGACAACCTGAGGAATCTGCTAGAGAAGGTGAAGTTGGGTGTGTTTCACATGCCACATTTCATCCCTCCAGACTGTCAGAACCTCCTTCGTGGCATGATTGAAGTGGATGCCACCAAAAGACTAACGGTCAGTTCAATTACGTGACTAGATAATAACACACCATTATGATTATGTTTGTTCTTTTTGGACTTGGGCTGTTTTACATGCTTTGAGCTTGGCCCTTTAGTTCCAGTTACGGGAAATCTTCATGCTACAACATGCAATGATATTTTAGACAATAGCTTTTAACTCTGGGGCAACAGTCTGGTGAAGGAAGCCCAAAGTCTTGCAGAAAGCTTTCCCAAAAGAAAGGAGGCCGCCTCAGCATTAAAGGAGAGGTAACTATATATGAATGATTTCAGAAGGAACATTAAACCCTTATGAGATTGGCAACCGTCAAATTTCAGTATCCTGGACCTCTGTAGTACATGTTGTTATTCTTAAGCAGTATGCATGATGTGTTACAATACTACATGAAGCTACACAGTACTACTCGTGCACAATTCATACATTCCCAGTGACTCAATAAGGCCTGAATTATATCTGCATAGAATATTTCATTTTCGTAGTCCACGACTAGTAGTGTTAACTAATGATGTTGTAGCAGCAGCAAAACACATTTGGATGTTAGTTGAGACAGCATTCATGGGGGGGGAAAACCCACACACATCAGATCTGTGTTAAGAGAGGAAAAAAAATATTTAGCAGATCCACAGCAAGATGGGAAAACTTGTAATGCTCCAAGAAGAAAGCAGGACGGCAGAGATACGCATTCAAACTAAAGTAGCTAATATTTACTTGCTGCCAAGCCAACCATCATCTTTTTCTTTGTTTCTTCTTTTCTCCCCCGTGTTTCAAAAGTTCACCTCATCCCTGATTCTGTTTGAGTTCTTCCTCAAGTGCAGGATGTGAATTCAGGAGATGACTGTTGTTTGTGTGCTCTCCCTCGCACTGTTTGGTGTACTCATCACAATGCCAGTCCCTTTCTACACAGCATCTGATCACCTTGGCGAGGTGGCTGGAAGATAGCTCGAGAGCAGAGGGATGTGAAGGGCAGAGAGTCAGGGTGAGGGGGAGATATAGGTGGACAAAGGGGAAATGTTAATAATGAAAGAGAGATCTCAAAAATTTCGCACAGAGATGTTGCTGCCCTTTCTTCTTACCCTGCATTGCACACACAACCTCTCTAGGCTCTCCAGGTGTCTTTGTGAATCAATGCAGTTAAAACTGTTTTCATGCACCTGCCTGTAAGCAAATGTGGTGACACCACCCTTAAGTGGATGCTGATGCTCCATTTCCCCGTGCCTTAGCTATCTTTTACAGTGTCAGAATGATTTTACATAACAGGAGAAATGTGAAAGAAAGAAAAAAAAAAAGACTAGAAAGCTAAAAAGAAAGAGATGCTCATTTGCAGGATAGTTGACATCCTTATGGTACAGCCCTTCAGATAAGCAGCACTGTCGAAACACTGAACTTGAAAGCCCCCACCTCTTTAGTATGCTGTATATGCTTTATTTTTCTGTTCTCTCTGCCTGACGAGGACAGGTCACCCTGAGATCCCCTAGATATGTCCAGCAGCCTCCAGCGCTGTCCTCGGCAAAAGGGTTACACACCGACCGAGCTGCTGTGAGAGAATATGCTACCTCTCCGACCCCCTCCCGTGCACGAGGGCTCCAAACAGAGCTCTGGGGATGTGTTATAACCTCGCAGAATGTCAAATAGCCCTGTTAGGCTAAGCATTCTTGGAGTTTAGTGGTGACCGCTTAGTCAGAGACATGACAGGTACACCCAAGAGTGGGAATGACATCATAAGGGAACATGTCATTCTTTTGCTAGGGATTATTTGTCATAATAATGTTGACTTCAGTTTGTTGAATCAAATCGATAGGGTAATCAGAACAAAATTACTGGTTGTGTTTCAGTATGACTATTGTCACCTCCTGGTAATTAAATTTTGCCAGTAGATTCACACAAGTACACACACAAAGCCAAAGCCCTTCAGAGTCTTGAGTAGGAGGGCACATACCGGGCTTTAGGGGCTTAGCCCAATAAAAACCTTTCTCTTAATTTCCTGTCTGTGTAGTCGGGGGGCCCCGGAGGCGACCGGGCCAGCCACCTCAACACAGTCATCTCATCTTCAGTATTAAAATGAACACAGACACCCTGGAAAGATCTGCATCCTTGTGATCCCTGGCTAACGAAGAGGACTGGCTAGCTTATTATATTAAAGAGCAGTACATCACAGACATATACAGTAATACATTAATGGGGACCGCACAGCTGCCATACCAAGGTTTTTGGAGTAAAAATAAAAGGAAGTGTGTGTGTTTTTGTGTATCACTGCGAAATCACACTGTAATTTAACACAAATTCCATCAGATTCAGAGGCTGCAGAGACAGTGCTTCCTGCTACTCTGCTAAGCTAGGCTACTCACCTTTTAGCAGGATTAGTTAATGCTCATTTATGTGGTATAACAGACTCAATTTCAAAGATGTTGGAGCATGAAAACATATTTTGGAATTCCAGAAGAAGAAAGGAGTGGGTAAATTATTAACTAGAAAACGTGCTTTAGCTAAGGCTATCTTACCAGCTAGCCTAAAGCTGGTTTCACATTGCTACCGCCCTGACAACTGCCTAACAGCAAGAGCGTTTCCCAAAAAAATTAAGCGTTTTTAAAAGCAGTTCCTGCCGCCTGGCTGTTACCACCATAAATTAAGTAAGGTGAACTCTGAGCAACAGAGCAAAATCTGTGCCGGTCCCGTGGGTGGCAACTGCTTCATACTCCTACCACCATGATTGAAACCGCTTCTCCTCTGACGCCTTCCCCTCATTGAAATGAGTGGAGGCGGTGATTGGCCGTGCAGCTGTGTAAAAGCTCCTTTAAGTAGCTGAATTGCAGTCACTGTGGTTTCGTTTTTACATCTGTTCTAGTAATATAAATGTCCTTTTTATGTTAAAACAGATGTCGAAAAGTTATATTCAGGTCTTAACTCAAATGCTTACTAAATATGCAGTTACAGTGTTTTGGCTTTGTAGGGCAGAATAGTTCCCCATTGCCAACCCCTATGTCCCTTCCTGCCCTAATAAACATATGATTGAGACATGCATACACACGCAGACCTGCATACATATACAAGTTGCACGAAAAATTATTTATGCAGCATGAATGCACAAATGCTCACACCTAGCCAAACCAGCACTACCCTCTGAGTGAAAGCAGTTGGAATTGGTACTGTCACATTTAGAGACTGATTGATGTGATACCGCATTTCAAACCACATCACTTTCAACCCTGTGTGTGATATCAGTCTCTTGCCTCCAGGCCTTCAATAAAAGTGGAGAGTAGGTCACCCACTGGCCTGTATCTGACAGGCAGGGTGTCTCTGTCAATACCATGACCTCTGTGGAAGCAGACAAGATTCACCTAATAGTCAGCCTGGCCTGCTCTGTAATTGCACTAATATCACATGAAGGCATTAATCAGTTCTGAAACACAGAGGTAAATCCTCTGGGATGGTGGGAACATTGAGACATTGATGGAGACACATACCCAAGAACGATAGTTACGTTATTGCAACTACAGATTCTGTGAGTATAGGCTTCGCCCTCTAAGCCACGCTATGGGTTTATCCCTTTGCGCACGCGCAGTTGTGAAGTTTTTCTTTCCCGCCCTTGCGTACCGCTCGGGCTTCAACTACGTCCGCAAATACTGTATATAAACAGAGCGGACCAGTTGCTCTGCTCCCAACATAAGCTTTTTCTTCAGCTAATGTAACTGGAGCAGGTGGCCCGGATCTTAGAGGGCTATGCCTATACTGATAGAATCTGGAGTTACAATAACGTAACTATCGTTCTATTTCGTACAGGCTTCGCCCTCTAAGCCACGCTATGGGTTAGGGCGAAGCTGATGTAGTCAATGCCACCTGCGACCCAGCGCCCACAAGTGGAACATAGGCTAAACTTTTTTCCCTTCACTGTCTCTCTCTCTCTCATGCACTGACAGGAGACTGTATCAGATAAGCCGGTATCTAGGTAACGGAGCCTGCCATGGTAATGATTTGGCCTAGCTGGCTGTAAGGCCCAAGCCAAGAGTGCAGGCATGCATGATTGGTGAGGGTACTACATGATTGATAATTATGGGACGCCCGAGATCCTCCCAGCCACCCAGAGTAGGGGGGGGAGGACCCCAGGCAGTACACATGCAGCGGCACATATCATGATTGTAGGCGTGCATGGTAGTGAGAGAGGATGTATGATAGTGACAAAGTGTACATAATATATATATATATATATATATATATATATATATATATATATATATATATATATATTAGGGCTGTCAAAATAACATGTTAATTTCGATTAATTAATCTGAGAAAAAATAACGCGTTAAAAAAAATAACGCAGATTAATCCATTCCATATTGATGTTTGACCCGGAGCCATTCTAGCCACCATTGGACTGTAAAATGAAGGAGGGAGACGAGAATGTTCTGCCTGGATCATTAAATGGAACATTTACTTGTAAAAATCTTCTTCCTGCCAATCGGTTCAGGCACCATTAATTATGTATGCGATTAATTTCGATTAATTAATCACAGAGTATGTAATTAATTACATTACATTTTTTAATCGATTGACAGCCCTTATATATATATCGAGTGAACATACAGCTGCTGTGTCCGCCTTATGTCCGCCGTGCGTAAAACGTACTGTGATAACGCACGCACCGGGCACAATCGGTGGGAAACCGATTGTGCCCGGTGCTACCACTGGGGCTAAGTGCTTTAAAACCTTCAGCACTGTGGACAGCTCCAGGCAGTTTATGTGTGGGAGAGGGGGAGGTGGCCATTCCCCTCCCACCACCTGTGATTCGCACATGCCTCCCCAGCCAGTGAGGGACGCACTGTCACGTATGACGTCACCTTGCCCAGGGGAACCCCAACTGACAAGGTCCGGGGGTTCCCCCAATATGACAGGTCTGACTACAGAGAAGGAGGGATGGTCAGCATTCGCCACTTGTGGCGTTTGGGGTCGACGCGTCTCATGTGGAGAAGCCCCAGGGGTACTACCATGTAGCCCACGGACATCATGCCCAGAAGGCGCATGAGGGACAGCGCTGACACCTTTGCGCGTGGCGTGGTGCGCGACAGGAGAGCGATCAGCGCGTCTTGCCTTGGCGTTGACAGCCTGGCCCTCATAATAATCGAGTTTAGCACTACGTCCAGATAAACTATCGATTGTGTGGGAACCAATGAGCTTTTCTGCCAGTTTATGGCGAAACCTAGTGTCTGCAGGTGCTGCAGAACTGCCACAGCGTGCAACGCCGCCATTTCCCGAGAGGGAGCCAGGATGAGCAAATCGTCCAGATAAAACAGGACTCTGACGCCTTTTTTCCGCAACGGCTGAAGTGCCGTCTCCATGCACTTGGAAAACGTGCGGGGGGCCAGTGAGTAACCGAACGGTAGTCGGTTGTACTGGAAATGAGCCCCTTGGAAAAAGAAGCGCAGGAATTTCCTGCCTGGGAATGATTTGGATGTGAAAGTATGCGTCTTTCAGATCCACAGATGTAAACCATTCTTGGTGGCGCACGCATTCCAACACATGTCTGATAGTCAGCATGTGGAATGGACGCTCCATGACGCACCGGTTGAACTGGGACAGGTCGAGGATGGGGCGTAACCCGCCTGACTTTTTTGGAGTGAGAAAGTAGCGGGAGTAAAATCCCTCGGTCGCCTCCCCCGGAGGAACGCGGTAAATTGCTCCTTTTGACAGCAGTTCCTGTAGTTCTGACGTCATGGCGTCTGATTCTGCCTGGGATGACACAGTTGTCTCCAACACGCCCGCAAAGCGAGGCGGGGGGGGAGGCGAACTGGAGTGTGTAGCCCCGCGATATCAGTTTTGACATCCACGAGTCCATGTGTGTCAGCCTGATCCATGCCGGCGCGCGCATGTCTGTGTGTTGTTCACAGATATAGCTAGCAAGAAGCGCAGAGCCCGTCCCGCCGCTGGGCGAGACATGAGTAGATTGTGTCGCCCAGTCCATGGTAGGGCCCTGTCGAAAGGGTGGCGGGTCATCGTCGTCATCATCCCGCTGGCATAGCCGGGGGGGAGGAGGATAACTGAGCGGCGCTAATTTAAGCGGGTGGGCTTTTGCTCCCGCTGTCTGCATAGTGAGAGAGTGGTGGAGCTCCGCGAGCAGCGGTGACCTGGTGTGTGCTTGTGTGGGGAACATCTGTCGTGACATCAGCGTAATGTTCAGTGGGAACAAGGGCTGCTCAGTTGAAGGGAAACCGCTCTTTAGAAAGACTGAAGTGGCCCTTAAAAGGGCCGTTGTGTTTCCAGTTTTCAACCGTGGAGGGACAGACGTTCCCCGCACCCCGTCATTGCCACCGTCGCCGCTGCTTGCTGGGTGGCTCCGGGGGTGGATTTGACCAGGTGGGAGCTGCCTTCATTGTCCTTCGGCCCCGTGAAACCTGCCGGTTAGGGGCCGGCTGCCGCTGTGGGGGGGCAGGTGGAGGAGCGGAGGTTGAAGCCTGGGAGGGTGCAGCCGCAGCAGAGGCTGTGGGGCGTTTCTTCTTATGGCGGTTGGTGGAGCGGTGGCGCTGCTGTTGGGGAGCCGCTTTCCAGGAGCCAAGCCGCCGCTGGTCGCCTGGTGAAGGTGGGACGAGGCCCAAATACTCCATTGGGAGCTATGGGGCCGTACAGAAGCTCACGTCTGACCTCCGTGGGTAGCTGTGACATGTGGAGCCAGATATTTCGCTGGGCCACAGTCTGCCACGCCTGGATCCTCGACAACGCCACCGTGGTCGCCGTGGTGAGGGTGAGGATGGCGGTCATAGCTTTGCCGATCTCCGTGGCTAGCTCCGGAGGAAGAGCCTCTGGGTTGGTGGCCATGGCAAAGCTATGTTGTTTTGCGCCGCCAAGCCCTGGGCCCCACATTGGTGAGACCGGTCAGTAACCTGGGCGCAAACCTGATCCTGGGGGGACGGGGGGGATCGGCTTCCGGTGGCCGAAAAAAGTAGCCTTCGGAAGCAGGATCAACGCCAGGCTCTGCTCCGGGGGGGGGCGCCGAAGGGAAGCCTGCCTCTGTGTCGCCATGAACCCATGTGAACGGGGCATAGCGAGAGACTGGAGCCCTCAGTTTCCCAGGCTGAGAGAGAGCCTCCTCCACGAATGGCCAAAGCACTGTAAAGCGCGGCCAGAGTGGAGCCCGTTTGGACGGCGGTTAGACATTACCGCTCAGGAGGCCGCGAGTGGGGGCTGGAAGCTCCGCCGGGCACGCTATGCCTCTCTGGTCCGCCGCCTTTTTTTATGATGGCCGGCAGGTCCAGAAAAAGAGCCCTGGTGGTGGAGGGTGGAGCCGTCTGTGGCAGAGGGGAAGACCGCTTAGGCGGTGCCCCTGGCCGTTCTGGAGACGGGGAGAGCCGTAGTGGGAAGGCTTCGATCCCTGTCTTGAGTTCCAGTCCTCTCAGCGGGGAGGAAGGAAAACCGGTGAGGCAATCATCATTCGGGGGAGACGAGTCATCGGACTCGTGCCCGTCGAAGACGCCCTCTTCCAGCAGTGGAGGTTTTCATAATCTTCTTCATACTGCTTGCTTGAAGAAAAAGTGGGAGCAGAGCAACGGGTCAGCTCTGTTGAAAAGAAAAATCTGCGGGAAAGAAAATCTTCATGACTGCGTATGCGCAAAGGGATAAACCCATAGCGTGGCTTAGAGGGCGAAGCCTATACGAAATCGAACTATGCCTCTGAATAAGTAACAATAATTAGAGCTGCTATGTGTATCTCCTGTGGTTCCACAACAACAGCATGAGTAAATTAAAAAGTCTTGACAGTGACATTGATCCTGTTTTCCTCTGTGGGCAGTTGAAACACTACGGAGTCATTCTAACAGACATCTTCCTTTGTTGCCCTTTTGCTCACTGTTTTTGTCTCTTTCTGCTTTTCCTATGCTGACAAAAGACCATGTGGACAGTGTTGGTGACAAAATGGCCACATTAAAAGTGTGATGACAAGAGTATTATTGTGTGTGTGTGTGTGTGTGTGTGTGTGTGTGCGTGTGCGTGTTCGTGTGAGTAAGGGAGATGGGAAGAGAATGAGGTTGGTAGATTCCCTTTAGACCAGAGGGCTTGGCAGGGTCAGCAGTGTGTGTGAGGGAGATAATATTCTCTGTTTATAGCTCACTGGTATCACCTCTCTCTGCCTTACTCTTTTCCTCAATAAGTTTTTCCCATTGGCGGTATTAAAATTTGAAGGCCTTATTTACTTCCACCACTCAACCTAGTCGTATTGTCCTATTGTGTTTTCCATTAAGCCAGTAAGCTCAGGGTTTACTGAAGCCATTCTGCACCAAACATTTCTATACACAGGATTGAATGTTCTTGCCTTTGATATTTTATTAGTACAAAAAAGATGATACATTGAAATCAAATGCATCACATTGATTATGTACTGACCTGTTGTTTCTTCTGTCTTTTACAGTTAGAACAGATCCAGAAGCACACATGGTACATGTAAGTACTCTGTCTTTCCTTTCGTTTTACACCCTTTACACTTCTCCTTTCCTCTCCTCTCCTAGCCTGTTGTGTTGGGGGGGGGTGCATGATAAATGGCTTTGAGGTTCAGCCCTGTACACGGGAGCACATTTGAGCAGGGCATGACTCCACTCTCGGCGATGTGGAGGTAAATTGGTAGTGCATCAAAGAGGATCTGCAGCATATGGTCAACTGAACAGGGAGCAGGGGAGAGGGAACAAGCAGAGATTTGGTGAATATGAGGTATGAGGATGAACCCACATAATATCAGTGTACACTTTGTTTAATTTCCATAACAGAGTGTACCCACCTTTTAAAGCTAACATAAATCTTTTAAGAACATTTATGGTACAGGTCAATTTAATTTATGTCAGAGCTCTTTTAAAGCAGCAGCAAGGGGGGGTTGTCTTTCAAATGTGGCTGTGGCTTTTTCCCAGAAGCAGCTCATCATTGGTGGATAAATAATAAAAAGTGTGCAGCATATCTTTCTAAATCAAACAAACATACATTACAAATTCATATTATGCCATCCACTTCTATTGTTTATTAGTTTTATTTAGGTCCCTTAGTCCCGACTAAGAATTTTCATCGAATCAGAATTGTCAAGTCTTGCCTATCGTCGATTGATCGTCGAATCATGTGGGTGGGGGGTGGAGGCAACCGTTGGTTACGGATCATGGAAAGTGAAGCTTAAATCTGTCATGGGTCAGTTGGATTTATTTACTCACTTTAAAACAATTTATTAAAAGCTTCAAAGATTTGCGACGAGACAAAACCGATTTAGAACAGTGAAAGGTTTCAGTGGTCAGAACAGGCCCGGTCTGAACTGGACTTTACGGCGCTGCGAAGATTCGACTGTGAGACTGGCAGTCAAATCGGGCTGTTTTGATCGAATATTTGACTATTCAGGGTCAGCCCTAGTTTTATTAGTTGGTGAGCTTCCTAACCATCTGAGCAGAGCAGCTGAGCGGAGCTGTGGTGCTTAAAGGACAGCTCCAGGCCGAACTGTCTTCACCAGAAGCACTAATGATATATATATATATATATATATATATATAATAAATCCTGAAAATGGTGTCAGTGCAGATTGGCTTTTCATTTTTTCATCCCAAAGAATAAAGTCCTGCTTGTGTACTCCCTAGATACAGAAAGACAAAAGACAGAGAAAAGTGACATAACTAGGAGAGTGTCTGGAAAGGAGGAGGGGATTGGAGGAGAAAGAAACTAAGCTTGGAAAGCAAGCCAAGAGGAGAGAGGGAGATTGCAAAACTTACCAGCATGACTCAGTTGTTTGTCTGCATCTTGGTGAGCATTCACCCTCTGAAGCTTACATGCAGAATGACTAAACCTCCGGGAAATACGTGACTATGAAAGTTTTAATCATGTGAATCAGGGTCATAATGAGGTAAACTTCCATCCAAGAGGCAAACAAACACTGAAACACTTTACATGCTGCATATTCTGTTTATAGCACAAACATATTAAATCTGTAAGTGAGATGCATAACGCCTCCATAGCTGTATAAGCTATTTGAAAACATTTTTGTCGATGTATTCAAACTTTCAGTAGTAGGGACCAAAATGGCTGACAGTGTCCTTATTTGTCTTGTCTTTTTTTGCATTCCCAGAGGGGGGAAGAACGAACCAGAGCCAGAGCAACCAGTGCCCAGGAAGGTGACCATCCGCAGCCTGCCCTCTGCAGACGACATCGACCCAGACGTACTGGACAGCATGCACTCCCTAGGCTGCTTCAGAGACAAAAACAAACTACTGAAAGACCTGCTATCAGATGAGTGAGTGAATGGATAAGGAATGGGAAATAGGTTGGACAAAGAGGACCAGAATATAGGGGTGGTTTGGTGAGTTAAGAGAGAAAGATAGAGGATAGGGGGGAAACGGTGAAACGAACAAAATAAAGCAGCTGAAGACGGGGAGAAGAGGATGGGGCTGTGTGGTCATCCTGCAATAAAAGCATGAGTGTGTGGTGTCCATGTGCAAGGCCTTGTTTTTTCCCCAGCTCTTATGAAATCCTGTGAGGCTGTCACTTTAGATGTCAGAGGCAATAGATCACTTAACTGTTATCACACAGCACTTACACATCTTGCCACTGGATACATTCCTCCAAAACGGATCCCAGCTTGCACCAGGAACAAACCACTGGGTCATATTGTTTATGTTCTGCTCCTAAATGTGTTTTGTCTCCGTTGCACGTGTTAGTGTTTTTGCTCCTGATAATATGTATTTATGCTGGGAATACTTGCCCTGCAGTGTTTCATACATGTGTTTCTTTATTAATATGGGCATACAGATGTAGTGTCATTTTGCTTTGCTTTTCTATCTACTTTACCTCTATTTTACATTTGCCTGGCCTTTAATTTAATACTAAACGAGCATTACTCTATAATTCCCCCCCCTCTCCCCATCTCTTCCGTTTGCTTCCTTTCTCCTGGGAGCATCCCATAATAGTGCTGGACTGGAGGAAAATCTGCAGTCTCCATCTCCCTTCCCCTGGTTCATTTTAGCTGAAGTTGCAGGTCCTTGTCTCTTTGCCTCCTACTGCTTTCCAATCTGTCTTTATTACAGAGGGCCAGTCTCTGGGCCTTTTACATGAAGAGTATTGGCCTAGAGGCTAATGATATTAGGCTTCCTGATTTACAGAGGAAGAAAAGGACGAACTCACAATGTTTTGATACTTTCAGAAATGCGTATGAAGATATATCCTAAAAAATATAAGCAGAATATTCTATGATGGCTTAATGAGCTGTAAAACTAAACGTTTCTTTTTTATGGTGGAAGCTATTTAGTAGCTGTTTCACAAAGAACCCAAACAGATGAAATGACATTAATCATAGTGAGGGTTATTGCAGTTAAATGTCTTGGTTTTGAGACATATGCTTGTGCACATATGTATACGGATGCTTCAGTAATCTGTACACGTTTGTGTTTGGAATCAATCAATCAATCAAACTTTATTTATAGAGCACTTTAAAACAACCAACGTTGACTAAGTTGGAATGACCCAGGTTTGTTTAAAACCATTGTATTTCTTTTCCAGATGTCTCAGTAGACATTTTTTTTTATTGTGTCCTCTTTGCAGTGACAACCAAGAAAAGATGATCTACTTCCTGTTACTGGACCGTAAGGAAAGGTACCCCAGTCAGGAGGACCAGAACCTTCCCCCTCGCAACGAGATTGGTGAGGCTCAGACCAAAGTGCAGATAAAGAATGAAAGTAGAATATGTTCTAAAAAAACAACTAAAGAGAAGAGCACAGCGGGAGAAAATGGAAATAAATCAGTACGCACACAGTATGTCTGAACAATACTATGTGACTAGTGTCTTAACTTTTAATGCCTTTTTTATCTAGTCATTGAAAAGACAGCTGTTTACACAGACATTACAAGCCAATTTAGACAAGAATAAGTACTGCAAGAAGGTAATTCGTGACCGCTCCTACTGTCTCAAACATTCTTTTGCAGTGTTTTCCTCCTTCAGCAAAAATTGGATCAGCTCCAGGAGCAGTGGATTGGCTCTCCAGTAGAAGAAAAAAACATTCAGTTTATTTAATATAGACAAGGTTCTCAATGAAATATAGTAACAGAAACAGAAGATGTCAATAGGCCAAGTAAGAACTGTCAGCTGGGACTGGTCCGATTAAAAAATGCACCTCCTTGCACGTTGGGGTTACTGGCGGACGCCGTTACTGGCGGACGCCGCTCCTTGCGACCGTGCATTTGCGCGGCACTCAGACACTGCAAATTGTCACCAACGAAAAGGGAACTCTGCTGAGTTCAATGATACCTCACACAAGACTCTACGTCATACAGTTAATTAGCTGTGTACACTCAAGTTACACCCACTTCCTGTTTCGATGGCCCCCTACGGGAAGTTGGTCCTCTATAACTGGCACGTTTTTTGCGCTATTACAATTCTTTTAATAACTTTTCATCTTTAACATCTTAAGATGGCACAGACCAAATTTGAAGTCGATCGGATGAAATCTCTAGTAGGAGTTCATTAAAGTTATTACATTTTTTTAATTTTGTAGGAGGCGCTAGAAAGCCATTTTTGAGCGCCTATTTCCGAAACCCTTAAAATACGTAAATTTTCACCAGGCTTGATGCAACCGCCAATTTTAATGAGTTTTTGAGTATGTTAAGTCCCTCAAAAAGGCGATTCATTTGCCGGGAAAAAGAAGGAAGAATTCCTTCAGTTTCAATAGGGCCTTCGCCGCTGTCGGCGCTCGGGCCCTAAGAAAAAGGTATTCTATCATTCGTACAGTACAACGCAGCACAGAGTTCCACCCACAGAAATCTGAGCAAAAACAGAGATGCTCTACATAGACTTCTGCCAGAGTTATTTTCTGACAAGAGCTCTGCAATAGGATGAGTTTTATGTATGTGTGTGTGTGTGTGTGTGTGTGTGTATGTGTGTAAGAGATAGCGACATTTTGATGAATAGATTCTCTCTTCAGTGAATGTGATACAGTCAATACAGAGGCCATTAGTTGAAGGTCTGGGAGGAAACTATTACTTATTCACTATTAGTTCAAATGTCAATGTGATCAGCGCTAAACATCACTCAAACGCTCACACACATATGCACGCAATGAACAAAACTGCTCAGTGTGTAGAGATGCCTACATTAACACGCAGACACGTCAGGCGCATTGTGTTGATTCTGAATCGCTCTGTCTCGCTGTTTCACACAGATCCCCCAAAGAAGCGGGTGGACTCTCCCATGTTAAACCGCCATGGCAAGAGGAGACCAGAGAGGAAGTCCATGGAGGTCCTCAGTGTCACAGACGGAGGCTCGCCTGTACCAGCAAGGAGGGCTATCGACATGACACAGCATGGACAGAGGTACGCGTGGAGGTGAAAAAAATATCTGAAAAATCTATACAATGAACAAATGGAGATAGACATAGCTGTGTGTGTGTGTGTGTGTGTGTGTGTGTGTGTGTGTGTGTGTGTGTGTGTGTGTGGAGGATCTCGCACCCAGTGGTGTTTGAGCAGGTCTGACAGCGAGTCTGGATCTGGTGTCAGCAGGCTAGATTGTGGACAAACATAAACAGAGATTGACACTCTGCTCGCTTTGTCTCCTGTCTCACTGTAGTAAATCAGTGTACAGTAAAAGCTTGGATATTCCTGACGCCAGTACAAAATGCAGCCAAGAAGAAAGGTATTCATTGCCCACTCACCCCTCGCACTTTCACCTCCTCTTGCTCTGTCTCTCGCCCGCCCTATGCAAGGAGACGTTCCGTGGCAGGAGAAAGATGCAGCGGTGCTTTCTGTTAAAAGGATGTTTTTTTTGTTTAAATGGTAATGACATATGCAGCATGTGGCGGCTTCACAAGTCTTCAATAAGCTATAACTCATCTGAAAAATGAAAGAAGCTGGGTCTAACAACTGTTTTGGGGTGGTAGTTCCTAAAGTTTGACTTAACTCTGTTAATTGACCTAATTTTCAAACGGAGGAAGAGTGCACATTTGCAATTCAGAGTCTTAATATCTACAACCCCCTTTTTTGGTGTTGGCTCAATTATCTCTTCTTTTCATAATCTGAATGCATTGATAACCAGTTCTCCCATACTGTGTCCCACTTTCTCTGGATGTAGACAATTTCTTCTCTTCTCTATTTTAGAAATGTTCAAGTCAAGCCAGAACCACACCCCCACAGGGCACAGCGGACTGATTTAAAATCTATTTCCCCATCTTATTTCAACAACCAATATATCATCACACGACACATTTCTGCTCAGAGGCAGTGACATTTGTGACAGCGGGGAAGATTGAATCTGAGGGTGTGATAACCTGATCTGCCTAATGATAGGCAGATTGGCAGAAAGCTGGAAAAAGTCGAGGTATGGGACATAAATACAGAGGCAGCGAGTGCATATATTATATAGATAAATAGAAATGTAGTTATAAAGTTAAATATTCACCCAAATTTCCACCATAGTGTGTTGCCAACAACAAAATATCAAGAATTTATTTCCCACTTTATTTCACTGGGGGAAGCCCCTTCAAAAGTTTTAAATCCACTTTAAGAGCTCCCACCTCCAAACACTTCTGCTTAATTCTTTCTGCCCTCCAGTGCCTCTGAATTTCACTTTAACATTCACCTTCTTATGTTTCATCGCCTCTACTCCGTTCCTTTATCCCTTCAGGCGATCCAAGTCTTATCTCTTCTTTATTTAAGGTTGCATTAGTTTAGAAGCTGCCTTATTCCGCCCTTCGCTCTGACTCATCTGTTTCAGTCAATGCTAGAATCTCAAAATAGGTCAGTTTGAAATGACTTTATCGAACATTAATAATGCTTTCCAAAACAGCATCAACACCAGTTCATAGATCATATAGTACACAATGGAATGGGCGTACATTATAAAGGGCACTGAAATGAGTGTTTTGAATCTTTATTTAATACAAGACCTTTAGGTTTCCTCATATAAATCTTAATAAACAGTCTTGTCTACAGACAGCAGCATATGAAATAGGTTTGTGTCTGGATCCTACATATAACAGCAGTCGCAGTCATTAAAAAAGCTCAGCTGCATCTTTCCTCTGTGCTACTTTAAATCAGTGTGTTTGCTCCTACCCCTCCACCTAAATCTCTTTCAGGGACTCCTCCCTTTTATATCTCCTTCCTCTCTCTCCACTGTGGTCCCTTGTGTGCAGCTGACCTTCAGTCCCAAACGCCCCCCTCTGTTTGTATGGAATTGCTATGCTAATGTGGAAATGCTGCTAGTTTTTTTCTGTCTGGCTTCCTATCAGCTGTGGTGACTTGGAGGCGGGGGGAGTCCTATACCACAGCCCATCCGCCTCCAAATCAAATCTCTTTCTCGCTTTACGTCGCCTGCAATTCATGGCTCTCCAGCTGATCAGTGGGGGGAAAAACGATGTTGGTAACAAAGTGATTTTGTTGTGTTTTTGAACTTTTCTGCCTTTTATCACGCCCTTGTGTGCGCTCTGTTTGATCATGTGCGTGCTCGTGTGTGTGCGTTTATAGACGATGGCGTTTTGGAAGCACATACATAGCAGAATAACGTCCAAAGATTTGACTGACTTTCTCTGAACCTAACCTTATCTTTCCCCGACAGCAAACTTTTGTAGACAGCCCAGAAGATTCGTAGAACTTCAGATCAGAGGGTGTCAGAGAGACGACTGACTTTGAAACATGTGTTTTGACAGTATACATTTCCACCAGCAGTAAATGATGGAAAAGAGGGGATGCGGTTTTATCTAGAATTACACAACAAAAATGCCTGAGTCTCAATCCCCATCCAGCATTTTAGCTCACATATCTCATGTAGACAGTAGCAATCCGATCAACTGCCCAGGCTGCATTTTCATACACGTGATTGATGATTTGACTGCTTCTGTGAAGTACAATTGAATAGATTTGGGATAAATGCTGCAGTAGCCACTTTGCAGAAAAACACACGTGGAGACATTCTCATGTGAATACCCATTTCATTCCTTATATACCCAAAAGTGTCTTAAAAAGATATTTAAAGCCAAACTCAAAGCACAAGATATCCCACAGATTTAATTTTAAACCTTAACAACATGCCAGGAGAAATGAAGGGAGGTTAATGATATGTAAATGAAATATGGAAAAGTGCTGCAGTGTGAAGAAGAGAATATCAATTGATTTTTTTTTTCTTTACAGATCTGCTCTAGTTGCTTCATGCAGTTTTGAGTGTGTTGGGTTAGTCTGAGCAGTCTTAATAAGTCAGGCTCTCATGCTAATTATTGACTCTAATTTATTTAAGAGGCTAAAATGAGCACAAATAAAGCACCTTTAACACTGATCTCTACATTTGGAAACTGCAGGGGTCTTACTACATTTAGATATTTGAGGAGCTGAGCTGTGAATATTAATGCACTTAGTCCTCAGGGAGTTGTCAGGGCTCAGGAAAAGGAAATGGATTTAAACAGTGTGTTGATTTATATGAATATCCAGCCCAGTCTCATGGCAGTTTGTGAAATGGTCACGTTATTGAATCTATTGATTCGTGTACTGAACACGTTAATGTCGTTATTTCTGTGTGGTGAGCACGGATTTTAAAGTAATGTATTTCAATGGGAAGCATATTTTGTGATCACAGAACGATTATGGTAGCAATTAGTATTGATAAGGTGAAAGACTTTCACCCCGGAGACCAGGGATTGCATGCCGCGTGTTGCAGTTCCTTTCCGCGTTATTCTCTTCCTAACCACAACCGTCCCGTTGTTGTCGGCGTCTCCTGCGTGTGACGGTTCCTTTCTCCGTTCGTCTTTTCCTAACCACAACCTTTCCCTTTTCTTCTTTTCCTAACCACAGCCGTCCTGTTGTTGTGGCCGGCGTGGGGCGTTTCATGTCTCCGTTGTTGCGTGCCACAGAGACCGCGGATCGTGTCCCTGCGCCTGGGGATCGCGTCCCGCGTGTGGCGGTCCGTCCCGTTTCCCCGTTGTTGCGTCCCCCAGAGCAGCCCAGTGCCATGGCAGTTTGTGAAATGGTCACGTTCGAAAATCGTGACCTGTACACGAAATAAACGAGAAATTCGTGACCTGTACACGAATCAATAAATCAAAATAACGTGACCATTTCACGAACTGGCGTGAGACTGGGTTGGAATATCTACTTTGTGTAGAAGAACTCCTTTGGCAGGACAAAAGTCAATATACTGTAGAGGAGGGAGAAAGAGAAAAATGGAACTTTCTCCACTTGTTAGCAGAGCAGTAGTAGTTGTGTTTGGCTTTGGCAGTGTTATTTGTTCTTCGTTTGACTCCTGGCCCAATCCACTTCATTCAGCTTCACTTTTGTTTTATGTCAGTCCATGCCCTCATCCCAGATCCTCTTGTACTTGTTCCATTACCCACAGCCCAACATTAGACCCCCACGGGTGCTTTGGATGAGTCTCTGACACAGCCGATGGTCATACACTGAGGACATTGGCCCTGTTCCAAAACAGGCTTATGGGAAATGTTATCTTGAGGACTAATGGATAATAGAAAGATAAGAATGAGTAGCCACACACCTACACATACTATAGTACACACATATGTGCACACATGTATGAGTGCAAGTACAAACAAAACAAACAAAACCTCCTGTGGTGTCTAGCAATGCAGATAGTTTTTTTTGTACAGGCGAGATATCCCTATAAGAGAGGATGCGAATGGAATTGCATGTGTGGTGCTCACTGTTACCTTTATTTACTCAAGTAAAAGTTACTTAGCAATACCACCATGTCAACATACTCTTATTATATTGC
The DNA here is from genome assembly GCF_031162955.1 of Sander vitreus. Lineage (NCBI taxonomy): Eukaryota > Metazoa > Chordata > Actinopteri > Perciformes > Percidae > Sander > Sander vitreus. Next base: position 23,348,806 of record NC_135862.1, read on the forward strand.
TTCTTTGTTTCTGTATGATAGGTGATAAATGATTGCTTAAGTTGCGCATGCTGTTCACTATAAATAACACACTCATCAACAATAATTCGTCGGCTCTGACAGCCCATTACTGTACAGCACAACCATCTGTAACAGTAGCTGTATAGACCTGCTGGTCCAACACAGCAGATGTAGAGTGCCTCTAACAATATGCTCATAATGGCCCGAGGACGCTGTTTTTTGGCCATGTTTAGATGAACTGCGATTGGCTGTAGTGAGCAACTGTTGTCTCTGTGGACTGTAGGACTTAAATGTAAATGATAGCAACTGTCTGGTCGGCTGTTCTCTTAAACAAGAAATCCTAGCCAATGTGGTCAGCATCGCCTATTCATGAGTGTGTGCAATAAATGCACTCACAAAAGGGGCAGTGAGAGAATTATAAAAATAGCTTGAGAGTGGGTGTTTCTATATTTTCTTTCCTCTCATTGTAGCTGTTGCTTCTCTTCTAATTGTGTCTGTGCCTCTCAGGAGTAAAGCTTCCTGTTCTAGTATCAGTTCTTTCTTTAGGCGGTTGTAAATTAAAAGCTCAAGAGGGGTGGATGACTGAACCCAATAGTTGCTTCTAACTTTAAGAAGACTGATACATGTAGATCTTAATCCAGGTTTGTTGTTGTGACAGCACCGGTATCATTTTTATGGCTACTAGCTGTAACCGTGTACACAGTTTTGTGTCCATGTATGGATGCCTCCGTGGTCCTGTGGGACTGCTCCAGCATCAGCAATGAACATTAGTCTCTATTACTCCATCCCTCCCTCTCATCTCATTCTTCCATCTTTTGCTCATTCCTCCATCACTCCTAAACTCCCTCATCCTCCCCTCACATTTGTCCGTGATGTCTTCCTCTACAACCGAGCAAGTTGACAAAACACCAGTGGTAGTGTCTTTATCTTTTTAAAGATAGACAAAAGATCTGTAGGCTCGGCCACATGGTCACAAATGCATCCATGCTGAAATTAAAAAAAGAGAGAGGGAAAAAAAGGGGGGAGGGAGTGGGGGTGGGGGTATTAGATTGAATGACAAAAAGGAACAGTGTTGTGACAGTGAGCAGCTGGTGTTTCCGAGTGTTGACAGTCCCTGTTTTTGTGCGTTTGTGTGAGTGCGTACATATATGTGTGTGTGTGTGTGTGTGTGTGTGTGTGTGTGTGTGTGTGTGTGTGTGCGTGCGTGCGCTTGATAGAGACAGATTGTCGTGTGATTGTTCATTTCTGAGCAGGGCTCTGCTCATAGGGGTTATTGACGGCATCTGCGGGGGAAAAGAAAAACATGACAAATGGCACTCAACCAAATGTCCCACTTCATTTCCCCCCTCAAGATATTTTCTACTGATCCAGTGCTAAGGCCTAAAAATCAACACGTTTGGTTTATTAGCAGACTATAGACGGGGCAGAAAGCTAATTTAAATGCTCATCTGTGGAAAGCAGTCTATAGATTGGCAGGAGAAGCTGCAGTCAAATCAACATATTTGAAACCGAAGTTAGAGCTTAATTGGTTCAAGACTAATTGCTGCAAGTCAATGCTAGTAATGTCTGTTGTCAAGTTGGTGCTGTTACTGTGTTGTCCTGCTTAGACCCTCTTTGTGTGAATAGGTGTTGTGTTTGCAAAGGGCTTGATTAGCAACTACTGTGCTTTGGTATGATGCTGACATATGCTGTGGTGCTTTCTAACTGTGTTCAACATGTAACCTCCAAGCTATCACCTCCACCAGTGTTTACTGAAACATGTAACAGGTACACATGTTGATCTGACAAATTACCTCTGCCCGTGTTTCTTCTTGCGTGTTTGTGCCACAGGTCGCGGTCTATCAGTGGAGCCTCGTCCGGCCTCTCCACCAGCCCCCTCAGCAGCCCACGGGTAAGTCACGACCCTTTCAAACATACACACACGTGCAACAGACACCTGTTGACCCAGTTCTCGGATATATCTAGTTGTTCACGCTCCAGGATAACTAACTACTGCAGATCCCATCTTATTGCTGTCATCTTATTGCGGTTTCTGTCCGCTAGAGAAAATAAAGACAGTCACTACAGCTACATCGCTGGGGCTTCTGACCTTTAACAATGCACAGCACACACACTATGAAAGCAATATCACTGTATGTCTCTGCACATGCAATATTATTCTACTGCTCCACTTTGTTATTAGTCTGAGATATAGTATATTTTTCCACTTAAGTTTTCATCCACAGTTGATAACTATTCTTGTGTTTTGAGAAAGCAGGGATCCACTATGATAAAACTTTACATGGGTCATAACTGTGTCCATATAGTTGGATATTTCTGTTAAATATACAGATGAACCTCTACAGGGCACATGACAGCACAGCAAACTTTCTTCCAGCCCTTAAAGCTTCTTCTCTCTCTATCCTTTCTGCGTATTATCCCTCTCTCTGTTTTCTGTAGCCTGAGCTCTCTGGAAATCCAGCTCCAGGAATGCTTCAGAAAATCCCACTTTTCTTGCTCAGAGCTGGGGAGCTTGTGGTAAACTTTTCCAGCTGACTAACCTGAGTAGGCTCAAGATTAGCCAGGATCCTAAGACGAGCTCCTCACGCCACACAGGTTCTTTCATGCTGATCTGAAAGGGAAATTGATTTCTCAGACCTACCCAAAGCCTGGATTGTGCTCTCAGCAAGGGGCTCTGTGTGGGGTTATTTTCTTAGATTTGTGTCTGGAAAAAGGGGAGGCATCCGAGGGAAATAGTTTATCAGTGCACCATTGTGGCTGCAATTTCACTGTTACAAATAAAACAGATCAATAAACCTATCTGGAAACTGGAAATGTTACAGCAGTGATACCATAATGTTGTTCCTCCTGTTATTGAGACCAAATTATCCTCACAACTGGCCTTACGTCTCTCACACATTTGTCTATGCTTGTTTTTCTCCGCCAGCAGAGCCCTGTATGTTTTATTCAAATCCATCTTTTTATGTGTTTTGTTGTTTGGCCTTTTTAAATTGTGTGCATTGCCTGCTGTTTATGTTCCCATTTAATTTTTGTTTTCTTGTGACATGAGTCACTTAATGGTCTAACTGCATGTTTCTTTTCTGTCTTTCTTTTTTCACACCATCCCTTCTGTGTTTGCACACATCTCACCTGCTTATTCTTTGGCTGCTTGTTCTTCTGGATGTGTGGTTGTTTGTTCTGCTACACTCTTTTTTTTCTTTCTTCATCTATGTGCTTGTGTGCCTGTGTGTGTCCCCTTGTGTTTTGCTTTATTTTCTTCTCCTCCTCCACCTGCTCTGGCTCTTGGCTGTATCGTGCTGCATGTCTTCACACTGTGTCCTCTAACTCCAGCCTGTCAGAAAGTTCTGTGTACCGCCTCAGTCCCCAGACTTGCCACAGTCCCCTAACACAAGCCCCTGCCTGTCCCCTGAGCCCACCCCCAATCGCACAGGCCCCCGTATATCCACCCCTAACTCACTTGCTCCAAACAGTGAGCCCCTGCCGTCAGCACTCAACAAGACACAGACACTCCCTGCCAAGCCCAAAGTTGCCCCCAAGCCCCTTCAAGCCACACAATCCAACCCGCTCCCCGGAACCCCCCCAGATCCAGCATCTGCAGCTAAATCAGAGCCCTCCGCTCCCTTCCAGCTCCCATTGCAGCCACCCTCTGCCTCTGTGCCCCCCACCCCTACTTCTCCATCCTCCCCTTCCTCCCCCTTTTCCCCATCTTCCATCTCCAATGCTTCCATCCCAAACAGCCCCCAGGTATGGCGCTCCCATTTTTCTGCCAACACCCAGCTCTCTGTGCCCTTCAGCCCAGTGGTGCCCCTGTCGCCCATCCGGCTGCACCACTTTCACCCCGTGGCGCCGTCGCCTTCTTCATTCACTGACCACCCGCCCAAATCTATTCCCCTCATACAGGTTACCCCTCACCCCTCCCCTCGAGGCAGTCCCCTCCCCACCCCAAAGGGCACCCCGGTGCACACTCCCAAGGACAGCCCGGCCGGGACCCCCACCCCAACGCCGCCCCCCAGCCCTTCCATCGGAGGCATGCCTTGGAGGACGCGCCTCAACTCCATCAAAAACAGCTTCCTTGGCTCACCACGCTTCCACCGCAGGAAACTCCAAGGTACTGACATCACAGGAGATTTTTATGGTAAACACGGAATTATCTTGTGTTTTTTCAACCTTCCCCAAGTCTTACTGTATCCACTAAAGTGATTTAATTATTATCTTTCTCTGAGCCTTCCAACTTTGTCTGACATTTGAGCCTGCTTCCACAGTTCCCACACAAGAGGAGATGTCCAGCCTCACACCAGAGTCTTCCCCAGAGTGAGTAGATGCTGTACTTTTTGAATCCACGACCACCATCATAACTATGCATAACCTGTCAGCCCCTCAGCCATTGGCTCAAACAGGCTAGCTTTTGATAGCATGTTTTGGAAAGTATTACGTCCGTGAATGTTTGATTTGTGCCTGCTGAGTTTCCTGTAATGACCTCAGGTGTGGTCTGGGCTGGAGAAGTAACACCGTAGCAGGAGGTATTGGGTTGGTTATGAGGGAGGGAAGGTAGCCTGTGTGATGTTGCTGAGCTCCCAGAGGCCTGATAACTCAAGGTTGGCCTAGATATGCCTGTTTGGTTTGCTGGCTGTCTGGCTTGGCCATTTCTACCTGGCTGGGAAGAACATCCTGGCTGGAAGGAGCTGGCTGGACAAAAAAGACCTTCTCTTAGCTAGGTTGAGCTTGATCACATTAATACACAGTCACGCACCAGCTGTAACCAGCTTCTTACTGCAAGACAATGTGCCCCTTAATGTCGCTGGAGACCTCATAACATTATAGAAGTATGCATTTACTGGGGAGTGTTTCTCTTTGTGTTGAAGTTTGAGTCTTGCAAATACATCAATATTTTCAAGAATCTCATGGAATATTAATATGTCACAAAACAGAGTCCATATGGCTTATTAGTGGGTGAAGGTATAACCTGGGCTGAGGCCAGTGGTGAATTCATCTACATCTACCCCTTCTGGACCTTCAATTCAGGCCCAATTATCTCTCTCTCTCGTTCTCTCTCTCTCTCTCTCTCTCTCTCTCTCACACTCACACACACACACACACACACACACACACACACACACACACACACACACACACAGACAGTTGAACAGAAGGTGAAATGTCAGAAAACTTTTCACCCCTGCACAGTTTTAGCTTATTTCCTTCAGGGAATCCTCGGTTTGCTCCTTTCCATATCCCCTAAGCTGCAGAGAGAGAGAGACTCCTCACCAGCTCTCCATTTTTCTGGATGGATAGATAGATGGATGGGTTTTAAGAAGGAAACAAAAAGGGTGGAAGAAGACAAACGCTCTCCAGTAGGCGTATACAGCAGTTAGTGTAATGATATAAAAGTACAGCTGACAAACTCTTTGTCCCTTCTTGTCTTTTCCCCACAGACTTGCCAAAAAATCCTGGTTTGGTAACTTCATCAACCTGGAAAAAGAGGAGCAGATCTTCATTGTCATCAAAGACAAGCCTCTCAGCTCCATCAAGGCAGACATCGTTCAAGCCTTTCTCTCGGTACACACTCACAGTTTCTTGCTTAATTCCTTACTTTATCCCTGCCTCCACTCCCACCTGATCCCTGCTCCCTGCGCCCCAACTTTCCTCTGTAAATCAGAATATGCGCGCACCCAGCTGTATTGCCTGTGCATCTGCTGTCTGAGCAGCAGCAGTGATTGGCTATGCTATGAGGCAGGCCCTCTCTGAGTATTTGCTAACATGCTTCTGATTTATTTAGCAATTCAGTAAACTGCTTGTGTTCAGTGCTTCTATTTTCTCTCTGACTGCAGACTCACTTCAGGTCAATAGAAAATCAACAGAGTATTGATCATTAGCATATAGATGCTTTGCCCTCAATACCTTGTACTGAGCAGTGTGTGTTTGTACGTATTTAGATGTGTAGTGCGAGAAATAGTGTAGATTGTGTCTATGTGTGTGGAGTGTTTTATAATGTGGATGTATAAATGCATGCAGGAATGGGGGCAACATCAGGGTTTCTTAGTAAAGAATCTGTACCAACAAACACTCAGCAGTGGTAATTGAAAGTCAGTGTACATAATTGAACAAAACCTATCCTCACCCTAGTTAAATTTAACAAAGTCTAAGTAAATGCAAACTCTGCCAGTGCAGGTCAATGTCAAATCTGTTTCCCCATCCCTGGTGGTAGCTATTTTCCCCTCTGGGTTATGCTAGCTGGTATTCTAGACAGGAGATTGGCACCTGAATCAGTGGAATTATACCTCTCAGCACACTCACATTAATGGAATGTCAAATCCTCTCATTCTGCCATCCTCTATGGCAGAAACGTGACTATTTCAGAGCTCACCTGTTCATTGGGCATACAAATTCATTTTAGGGGGGAGAGTGCAATGTTGTTGGATGACTCAAGATTACATTAGCTTAAGTCTCCCTGTCATGCATGGCTACTCCCCGAGGCATTAATCTCCTTGGAGTTTCAACTGTGGCTCGTTGTATGTGGAGGGTATTTTAATGAGGGTTTACTCACCTTGTCATTTGCAAGGTGTGGGAGAAAAATTAAACATCAATACTCCCTATGTATAATCCCATTACTCGCCTCTTTTTTTATTCATATCTCTGTTTCTTCGTCCATTTTTCCTTTACATTTTTTCTCCTCATATTGTTTTCCTCACAGATCCCCAGCCTGAGCCACAGTGTGATCTCCCAGACCAGTTTCCGAGCGGAGTACAAGTCCACAGCCGGCCCTACAGTCTTCCAGAAGCCGGTCAAATTCCAGGTGGATATCACCTACACGGAGAGCACAGCTGCCACTAAGGAGAATGGCATCTACTCTGTCACCTTCACCCTGCTCTCAGGTCAGGACACTATCAGCATGTACGCAGTTACTCACCCCATTTTCTATACCCACTTATCCTGTATACATTGGTAAAGAGGCACACTGAATGGGTCACCAGTCTGCTACAAGATAGCCCAAATGTAGACCTCTAGGACCTAGGGACCCCAGATACCCAGATGAGCGTAGTCCTACGTTACTTTTACAAGTTGACCTCCTCTTTTACTCAGAATCAGAAGGTTACAGTATCCTCTAACAAATTGCTAAAAGTGAAACACAAATTTAATGCACCCTGCATTGTTTTTGTACTTCAATAAAGCAGGGTGCCTTGAATTTAGGGGGATTTGATTCCTTCTCATGTGGACAGAAAGGGGCAAGTTCGAACCCAGGACCTTCCTGCTCTGAGACAGCAGACCACAGAGGACAGTTACACACAATATAATGTAATCTTTAAAAGCCAGTCTTCATCAGGCTTACAGAGGCCTAGGGAAATTCAAGCTCATGAGTCACTTTGAAAAGTGTAAAAAAGGCATCACTCAGATGACGCGTGGGATGCCGTCACACTTCCAACTAATTAATCTAATCTATGTTTGTATCCAGCCAACAAATAAATCAGAACTCTGCTTCCAAATGTGGATGTTTCCAAACCTGCCTAAGGAATTTTCAAAGTTCTTGCAATCCTGAATGTTTGATAAGATTCTCCCCCCCCCCAAACCTTCCTGAGCGTTACAAGATGAGGTCTGGCTATGCAAGATTACATACTATGCAATCATTGTTTGTCTTGCAGAAACACATGCATGCTCTCTTTCTCTCTCTTTCTGCCTCACACACACACTCAAGTGCGGGGCACATTTGAGCTGAATGGGGTGTAATATTGGAACTTTGGAGCCTGCTGTCACTGACTATATACTGTTCGAGCTTACAGTAGCACTCCTCTCTGGCCTCCATTTATCATGTCCGGCTTTCTGCAGCTTCTCCAGCTCACATTTCAAACCGTGCACTTGTGCGTATGTGCCTCTTCTCTCCTCACCCTTACTTTTTCCTCTCTTCATTAATCCATCTACATAGTTTGTACACAGCTCCGCTGCTACCTGTGTATTGTGATGCAACAAATATTTCTTGTTTGTGTGACTGTGTTTAGGACCCAGCCGACGCTTTAAGCGAGTAGTGGAGACGATTCAGAGCCAATTGTTAAGCACACATGACCAGCCAGGGGTCCAACAGCTGTCTGGTGAGTAAGAACTCCTCTTTCAAAATTCAAACTCTTATCCAAAACCTCTCCACCCTTACCCCCTACCGCCTCATCCGCCCATCCCACCCCCAGACGAACACTCTCACCACTGAAGCTGAGCTAAATCCTGCCCTCCTCTTCCTCCCGTGCTTGAAATCCCCGAGCCGCTCTCCGTTTCTTGAAAAGGCTTCCTTTGCATGCGGGCCTCACTGCCATGAATGGGTGGGAGTTGCTCTCAAGCACCGACCGCGGGTCAAATGTCTTTTTGCCCTGGCAGTGACGATTAGAGTAGAGGTAGGGTAAGCTGATTTGCATTCTGTTACTCCTACTTCCAAGACGGAGCTTGTCACCATGGCAACACCACTGCACCTCAACGCACTCCCACAATGCACTGCACCGCACAGTGACACCACACCTGACAAGCGCTCTGTTTCTTTTACTCTTACTCTGGGTGCTTGTACAATAGGACCCCCTCTCCCTGTTTCCCCCCCCCTCCACCAGCCTCTTTTGGCTCTTCCAAAGGTCCCGAGTACATACAAAAACCTATGATGAGCAATCACCACCTAACCGCTCACCTGTGAATTTTGTGACATTATTAAAAACCCCTTTCTTCTTACGTCTTTTCATTAGTCGTAGGGTTGATGCGGATGTATAAGCCCGTTCCTCCTATTCTCTCAACGCTGGATGACGAAAAGAAAAAGAAGAGAGAAATAGGGATCCTACTCCTCCCCATGGCCTCTTAGCATGTCCTTCCTGCTCTGCTTTTGTGCGTCTAAGTCGCCATCCTCTTGACAACAGCTCCACCTGCTGGTCACATAGAATCACCACGGGCCTGAAATGCAGCATTTTTATAAGGAGATGTGCTGTTTTCTTTGGAAATCAATTTCAACTCATCCGTGAATCGTTCTCTTGGTGTCTGTATGTCCATGTCTTCTTTTATCCTTTTAAACCCATTTCCAATTCCATGTCTGACGTTGTTGAACAGATACTTTTTTTTTAACAATGTTTTTATAAAATGTTCAATTGCAGTTACAATTTTAATACAACAACAATCAAAAATCAAAAAAGCTAATTATAACACAGCTCCCCTATGTCTTCATCTTTACAAACCGGTCAAATGGCCTCCAGATTTTCTCATACACCCCCAATTTGCCTCTCAATATATACTGTATGTCAGTCTGTCTCTCCATGCACATACATTGTGTCATATTCTTGATCCAAGCACCAATTGTAGGTGCCTCCATTTTCTTTCAGATGAGAGCTATAGTCCTTTTTGCCTGTAGTATAGCAAAATAAATACATTTATATTCTTGGGGTTTCAGATTCAGATGTGTTGGATACAGGTGCAACAAAATCATCTTAGGGTCAATTGGAATGTTCACAGACAAGATAAACATAGTTTTATTAATCATCTCCCTCCAGAATGTTTTAATTTTGTGCATAAATGTTCCTTTAGCCTCATTGCATTTAAAACAAAGGTCAGGTATATTACTTTTGTATTTATTCAATTTAACAGGAGTTGTGTATGTCACAAGTTTTCTTCCAATTGTTTTCTGAATGTCCTCTTTTCTTTTGTTCTGAAGTACTTTAGCTTGGCTGAATACAGTTACAAATGCAAGGAGCCTGACTCTATGTCCATCCAAGACGGAGCATCTCCAGAACAAAAATAGAACATTAAAGTTCTCAATTATCTTTGCTAAATAGTGTCAATAAAGATTTGGACATTTCAGCCCCCCAGTATCGAAGATACAGCAGAGATAAGCAGATTCGATGACATTCTTACTTATTCTGACTTATTCTTTATACATTTCCTGAAGAGTGCTGTGAGTTTCTTAAACATTCCTGCAGGTGGCGCGAGAGGGATATTTTGAAATAAATACATGAATTGAGGCTTGAATCTCTGTTGCCAATTGTAATCCCCTGTATTTGCCTACTAGATCTCATTGCTATTGCTAATGGTTCAGTAGCTAGTATGAACAGAAGTGGTGATAGAGGTGAACATTGGTGGAAACCTCTTGTAATATTGAAGGACTCAGACACCACTTCATTTGTCAGTACCTCAGCTATAGGGTTGAGATGTAATCGTTTGATCCAGTTAAGAAAAGTATTTCCAAAACCAAATTGAGCTATAACGTCAAAGATATAAGTCGCTGAACAAATACTTAGCCATCATAGAGTTTGGTATTATACTCATTGGCACTCTGAAATGTCAGCAACAGCAGTCATCACAGCTGTTGTTATATTTAACAGTCTCTTATCATTGCAGTGTCTCAGTAAGCTTATTAGTAACCAATTACTTCTGAGCTTTCATTTTGTAGAGCCAATTAATAGGTTGAGGTGTGGAAAGGTAACATTTGAATAAATGACAATAAATTAGGTTTAAAGGACTGCTATGGGTTGTTTCAGCAACAGAGATGCACATAATGTAATGTATAATATGAGAACCATTTACCAATAAGGATTACTGAAGACTTTACAAAAAAAACATAAATAATGAAGTGCAGTATTCTACTCTACCCTAACAGGGGTTAATAGATTTAGTATCAAAAGTCAAAGCCAGTTGTTTTTGACCAAGGTCAGTCTCAATAAATGTCATGTTTTTCACTATCACAGTATCTCACATTGTAATATGAATCTTGAAACAGGTCAATATGTGCTTAGCAGTAATTGAAAGCATTGTTAAAGGGGTGATAGAATGCAAAACTGATTTTACCTTGTCATAGTTGAAAAACGACAGTTCGGTGGGTAAATAGGACATACATAGAACTTCAAAATTCCATTGACACACTTTCTTCTGCAAATCTCACAATTTGAAACTGCTGCTGAAAACGGGCGAATCTCAACAAAGCTAAAAGTTGACGTTAACTCCTCAACTCCTACCTTATTTGGCTCTAGTCTTTGTCACGCCCCAACATTTACATAGGCTACACCACTGACCTGAGGTCAGCTTAGTCTTCTGAATCTAGGTCACGCAGATCTCAGAAATTGTATACATTGTTTGTCTGCTATTTAATTACTAAATTCACATCTGAGAATGTTTTATGCAAGAAATCAGTATTAGCTTTGTAAGACCCTAGGGTAGCTGTAATTATAAGTGGCGTGACAAAATTCAACGTGTAAATATATTATAGCTATGCCGAAAGTGTAGCTAGCTAGCTAGCCGCGATCTTTACCCATAGTATTGAAGGGACACTAGCAGCTAACGAAACCCCTCACATTCACAAAAATGCATTAAATTGAAATCGGACACAAGTGTTAGCTTTGTAAGACCTTAGGGTAGCTAATATAAGTGGCATGACGAAATTCAAACTGTAAATATACTAGTTATGCCGGTAGCCAGCCAGCTCCGCAGAGCCCCGAACCCCGGTAGTCCAGTAACCCAGAAACTGTGACTTTGCCCTGGGTATGGAGCGAAGCGGGCTGCCGCTGTCTCGTCAGACTGTGTGGACCTCCTGAACACGTCTTACCAAATTTGCAATTAGCCATCAATTTTCCAACGGCCCATATTTGAGCTTTATATAGTTGATTTCTCGCATAAAAAAAGTCTCAGAAGTGAATTTAGTAACAAAACATTGCAGTGTCTGGAATATGAGACCTGCTGTCTCATCTCCAATGTATGTGTATGTGGTTCGCTCAACCAATCGGCGCACAGCTCATCTAAATATTCATGAGCATACCATATTTGGAAGAAAAGATCTCATTCCAAATAGGGCCAAAACACATGGATGCATAAGGGCCCATAAAATAGCAACAGGGCCATTTTCAGCCCAATCAATGTTACATACCCTATTAGGAGACATTAAGGAACGGTGTGAAATACCCTATATAATCATTCTATCACCCCTTTAAACTCAATTTCCTCCACCTTCCTCGTTTCTTGTGACCTCCTAACACACTTTTGGTACTACCTGGCCACAGGGTCTTTGAAAAAAGCCTTTAGTAATTAAGAATAGAAAGGCTTTGCATACCATTGTGTGTCAAACAAAAGGCTTCATCAGGTCTTGGTCATTATCTCCCCTAATCACCATTAACAGAAGCATACCTGGAAGCTCAGCTTTAGGAAGACAATAGGAGGGGTGGAACAATGAAAGGAGTGTGGAAAATACTATATAGGACTACATAGGAGAACCATTAATTTAGAGGGTGCTGTCTCTGTTTTATCAAGCAGCTGAGATCATTATGATTGAGTTTCCTGACATTTTTGAAAATTTGCAGATTTGGATGACTTGAAGTGACTAAATGTGGAAATTCTTCACACATGATAAAGAAAGAGGGAACAGGGCTACAACCATTTTCCAGCAGGATAATGGAGCAGGAGAAGCCAACTGTGGCACATTCTCACACACACACACACACACACACACACACAAAGTTTGCCTAGTCTTCACACTGGCAGCATGTGCATATTGTCGGGTTGAGAAACTCCACTTTACAACAGCCTTTTATTAAGTGCTGATACACATACACACTTCAGTCTAGTGTGCACGTGTGTGCGTTTTGTTGTTTGAGCAGCACCCCTGCCTGTTTTTACTGATGTCACTGTTCATTTGTCGGCCCACGGGACTCTATTGCACAAATGGATCTTCTTCCATCTATTCAGAAACAGTCCTGTTTGTGACTGATAGTTCCCAGAGTTGTGCTGTGCATGCACTATTAACAAAAAGAACATTGACTCTTTATTTGCTCCATTTCTCATGTTTAGTGTCCTTGCCATTGCACCTACATGCAGTGGGACCATTAAGGCCCTGCAGAATGAGTGAGTGTGTTTAGCTGGAGATCATTTGCATGCACACACACACACGCACACTGCAACTGTGCTTCTAGCAGTTAGAAAGATATAAACTTGTGTTATTTAGCATATCCATTAATTTTATTTAGAACACAGCATCAAGTTAAGACAGTATTTATGACTTAAATCAGTTTTGACTAGTGAACAACACAAGTTTGACTTTTTCTTACTTCAAAGAGTTTGCACAATGATGATTCAGCCTTAGGTTCAGTGTCGGCCTGTTTGATGTGTTTTTGGCCAGGTTTTATCGTTAGCTGAGGTCTAAAACTCTGAACTTAAGTGTAGAAATGTGATGATCAAAGTTTGTCTCTTTGCTCCAGGCAGACTTAAGTCCAAACATTACTGTGTTAGATGTGCCTTAATTGGTACAATAGCCACGAGACAGACAGCATCCAGCATCTGAGTTTTGCCGAGGCTTAAATTGCCCTTCAGTGCATAACTTCTGCAAACTTTACAAACAATTAGGTTTGTCAAAAGGAGAGGAGACACTCCTTTATTATCCTTCAAGGGCAACTTCGTCTTGAAGCTTCCAACACTTGTCCGGCTCCTGGGTGGCCAGATCTGCTTGGGCACCGACTCACACCATACTTCCTCTTTCTGCATCATACAGTTTATCTGTTAAAGAAGCTTACTCTAGTATCAGCGTACAAAAGCCTATATTGACTTCAGCCCTACTATTTGCTTTATTTTCTAGTCTTAGATTGAATGGCTGCTTGTGTGTTTTCATGGCTACTTATGCTATTACATATGCATGGTTTATGGTCCTGACATGGCTGTTCCAGCAGTTCTCATCCTCGCTGTCTGTCAGTCCTCCTCGCCTCTGCTTGCTCTGTCTTACAATACGTGTTGCCTCGTCTCTGGCCTGTGAACCCCATTGTTCATTAGTTTGTTTGTTCTCTTTCTTGTCTCTCTACCCTTTTTTGTCCTCTTTTTTTTCTCCCGCCTGTGTACCTAGGCAGCCCATTGAGTAACTTCTTTGACGTAATAAAACAACTTTTTTCAGACGAGAAGAACGGACAGGTGCCCTACCCCTCTGGCACACCCACCAAGCACCGCCCCTCACCCATGCACGTCCGGAGGCACGAGCCAGAACATAATGACACCAAATGCTCCGCTGCGGGCCAAGACAGAGCCAGGTTGTCGGTGGCATCTGTTCGGACACAGGAGGAGTCTTAGACCGAAAGGCTACATAGTCGTACCAGTGCTAAAACCCATCCCAGTATCAGTATAAGCAGTGGCACAGAGAGAGAATATCTGTACATAGCTAGATGTACATAATCATTTATGGACATTTTTTTTGTATAAAATGACTTTATATAGATATATATATATATATATAGATATATTAAGAAAATCAAAGTGATATTTTACAAACAGCATACTGTACATGACAAACACACACCCCTGTCCTATCACTCACCTTTTCATTACCTCTCAGCATCCACCATCATCATCCACCCCTCTACCCCAACCATCTAATCACCTGTGGCCCTTGCTCTGTTTTTTGCTTCCTTGCTGCTTACCTGTGTGATGACCTGACTTGTTTCTGATACCAGGAATTATCCAGAAAACCTATTAAGCCCCTACTCCTGCTCCCTGCTCCGTTCGCCTTCCCTCCACCACTCCAAAAAAACCCCAGAGAGAGAGAGAGAGACGGACATTTGTTGACGGAGGACTGCTTTTAGAGGTTTGCTGAAAAGGGGGGGGGGGGTTACCATGGAAACAGACCCATCATGCAGACTTCTACCTTCATCTCCCTCTGCGCCCCTTCTCCACCTCTGGCAGCCATCAGTAGAAGTAGATGAAAATACCTTCAGTGTTCCCCCATCTTAGAAACACACACAGACACAACTAATACACACAATGAAACGCACACTCCCCTCACTAACCGACCCCTTTCCTCTCAAGGTGCATTGCATCAATTGGATACGAGCATTTTACAAAGAGACACTACATACACAATATATTTTCAATGCATACATGCACAGGTCCAGTATGCACAGAAAACTCTGGGATGTTTTAACAAGAACATGAACAACAACAGCCGAAAGAAGACATGCAGAAACTGACTGATTCAGAGGAGGAGAGAAGGGGGAGGAGTTTTGTGAAAAGCCCAAACAGCCGACGCGGATGCTTGCTGGATTGTATTTGTTTGCTTTTTAATGTACTTTCTTTGTGAAGAACTGGGTTTAAAATACTAACTGACTTTATTACACTTATATGATTGCTGCAAATGGACTGGAATTGTGATTTCAGAGAGGAGCTGGGTGTGAGCAGAACAGGGCAGAGGGGATATGATAGCATGGGTTGGGGGGAGGGAGGAGGGTAGGTATTTATGAATGATCTATTCTGTTGTACAGACTGATATCATTTCGTATGTATAAAAAAAATGAAATGTCTAGTTGTGACACTATGTTTAGATACCATAGGGTCAGGTTGGTAAACCTGCGCCTGCCACATCCTGTTATTTTAAGCTCTTCTGTGTGTTTTTGTTACATGATCATTTATGTCTTTGTTTGATTGACCTAATAATGATCCAAACATTCCCGTTTGTGTTATCTGCAGCACTTTGTCTTTGGATTTTCCATTTATACCTCTCTCTTAGTCTTACTTACCAGCAGTAGGAGTAGAGGAACAAAACAAATATGACGTGATAAATGCAATGTCCTTATTTATTCATGTTTGTTCATCTCACTGTTTGATTTCCTAATTTATTATATCTTGGCTATTTATATGAACAAAGCTGTTAGGTCAGTTGAATGTTATTTATTACCCTTTTGTGTGTTTGTAAATGGGACAACATTTGAAGAAAAGTGAACTTTTATTTCTTAAGTTTTGGTCTGCATTTAACAGAATTATGTGAACATCGACAAGTCACAAATTCTCTTTTCCCTGACCTCTCTGAAGAGGGAAAGAGAACTTGTGGGAACTCTTGAAAAAGATTATTTACCAGTAATTTAAGAATGTAGACTTAGCCTCTTTTTAGAGAGGGAATATGCTCTTCTATTGATATTTGTCAGTTTCATATTATTGTGCGTGTAGGCCAGGCCTGAGGAGAAGGACACCACAGATCCCAATCCATTTCTTCTCTTTGTAAATATACAGACAAACTATGGGGGTTGATTGTCTTCTCAACCATGCTGGGGATTCCTGCTCTATGCTTTTAGCTTGTATTGCTGTGTGCATGTCAAACATAAGCTTTTCTTTGCATGGCTTTAGTGTTCATGTTCCATGCCAAACTCACTCCTCTCAGCCTTCGTTGATTCTCTCTCCACAAAACTACCTTTTAACGTTTTAGATTCCCTGTCTGCTTTTATTTCTGGCCTTTTTTTATTGTTCCCTCGCTCCCGCTTATCTTTTCCTTTCTCCTCCTCTTATCTTGTGCACAGTTTTTGAACGATGCTTTACTCTGTACCTCTCGCTGGAAGGCTCGGACGTCTGGGCTCTCTCTACCTGTTGGTAGAAGAGGCAAAGTGAGGGGATGTCAGTACACAAACGCAAAGCAATACCCTATCGTTCACCCTCCTTTCTGTTTTCTACAATGGGAAGCTAGCAGCACCAAGGACATCTAATGATTCTGAGGCCCAGAGTGGTCTTTTGACAGAGCAGGAACAAAACTGACTGATGTAATCCCCATATAAAATAACTGTGAGCATCTTCAGTGCTGAAACAAATAAACTCATTAAGTTATCGTGTGTTTGTTTTCCTTATTTGTGCCTGTACATGTATAAGTGTGGCCCTGAGGTAAATATCTATAGTGTTGTAAAACCATATGAGCAGGGTTTTCTCAAATATGAATGGATCAAATATGTCTTTTTATCTATATACTATACAATGACTTTTTTGGACATACTATACTATGAGTTTTTTGACATACTATACTATGTTCTACTGCTCCAACTAGCACCAGCAAATAGGCACTGCAAACTCTGACCCTTGATTCCCAGTCTGTGCTGGAGCTTTTTGTGTGGAGTTTACATGGGCTTCGACACTTTCTTTAACATACTCTACTATGGCTGTTTTATGACTTTTTTCGACATACTATACCACTACTTTGACTATCACTATACTCGACATGCTATACTATGACTATTTTCGACATGCTATGCTATGACTTTTTATTTCTTTTTGTGATACACTGTAAAAAGTTATTTCACTGGAATTCACTGTATAATTTTACAGATTTTTTCTATTTTTTCTACATTAAGTGTTAATGCCATAAAAATACAGAAAAATACTTTCATTTAAAAACCATTAAATTAAGGTTTTAGTCTGTAAATTGATATAATAAGATAATATAGTTGTTTAACAGTATAATTCCATTGCTTAATGATCTTGAAAGTTAAATTACATTGAATTTTATGTAAAAAGACAAAAACAAAAAAAAAATTTTTTACGGTGTGTAAAATTGAGGCATCTTTCTGTTTTTTTTACAGTTAAACCTTAAATTTAATGTAAAGAAACATTAAAAAACAATCGTGAAAAAAACGGTAAAAAGTCTGGCAGCAAAAGTTGCCAAACACTTAACGTGAAATGACAGTAAAAAACCTTATGTTATTCTACAAAGAATTTCTTTTTAAAATACAGATATCTACTGTACATTTTCTGTATTTTCACAGTCCAACTACTGTAGAATTAAAAAGAATTGTAATCAAAAAACATATTTAGAATGTTAAACAAATGTATAAATCTGTACAAACACTGAAAAATATTGCAAATTACATAATTTAAATGAAAACTGCTGTTTCATATGGTTTTCTTTGGTATATTCACAAGATTATTCAATCCATCCACAAGATCTCTTTGTTAAAGTACAGATGTCTGGATGTAAAACACACAAAAATCATGTCAAATTACTGTAAAAAAAAGCTTTAGATATTTTACATGATTATCCAATCCATTTACAGTAAATTCCTGTTTAATACTGGTTTTCTACTGTACAAAAAACAATATGTGATAACTTGCAGAACCATTATTTTATAGTCATTATATAAACATTATTTATCAGTAATTACAATCAACTCTTCAATAGGTCTACAGGCTTTTCCCCGTAAATGTATAAGGGTTTACTTTATATAAACAATATTGTATAGTGTTAAAAAGAAACTATGTAATATACTGTAATTTAATCATTAATATATCAGGTTTACTTTATACAAACAATACTTTATAGTGATTAAAAGAAACTATTCAATATATCTACAGACTTATCCCATTAATGTACTGTATGTTTACTTTGTAAAAACATTTGACAATATTTACAATTGACTATCCAATATATGCATCAGAGACTCTTCAGAGGGTAAATATTGATATAATGTAGAGTCCATTTTAGCTTATTCAATGTGGTCTCATACATACTGTGTGTTAGTGCTTTAATCGCTGTCAAATATCATCATGTCCAGTATCTCTTAATGCAAGTCTACTAAATTCTAGCAATAGAGTAGGACTTGTATTTAGCTTTGCAGTTATTTGAAGAGGGGTTAACAGAGGTACTGAGACAGGTAGGACCAGCCATACCCGTTTAATGCATTGAATGAGGCTGACATGGACCCTCACTGCATGGCCTCAACAACTCCACAGCAAAAGCCCACAAGCAATTGTTCTCAATTATAGTTGGATCAATGTAATTATATTAGAAACTACACTACTGTAATATTTTGCAAGCATATTTATGGTAATACAAACAGTAAAACAATTTGGCAGCACACAAGCTTAAAAAGCTGTACTGCACCAAATCACCACTGGGGCCAATTTGGACAAAGATGCTGTATTTAGATCTGTCTTTGTAAAAATAAACATTCTTTCACCTAAATATTTGTGGAAACAAAGCCATAGCTTCAGTTATGGGAATGCATAAGAGACAAGAGTCAACCTAAACTACAAGCCTTGGATGTACATGATGTCTATTTTAGTCCAAGTCTGTGATATGCTCATCACTATATAATCATGTTTTGGTCTGGCGAATTAGTTGACAAAAGAATTGTGCAGCCACAGTTCACATCACATAGGCCCACAACCCTACAGGATGACGATACAGTACACAGAGAGCCAGGCAGCCTGCAGCCTGGGTAAGCCTACATCTTCACCATCCTAATATTTTAGGGGGCATGTGATGTTCTTGCCTCATTTCACTTCCGTGGAGGCCATGGGCCTATTTCAGATTCATGGCCCAGCATCTTTTTCCATTGACTGCTTACTTTGCTGATGTCTGCTGTGATGTCTTATACTGTGTCCAGTCTGGCTTTTGATGTTTGTTCCTGTCTATGTCATACAAACAGCTCAGAGCATGAGCTTCCCTCTTATGTGGGGTAAAATGAATATTCATGCATGTCCGGTACCTTAAATGCCTCACCAAGACCTTGGGGATCTGACCACCCCTGCCTCTGAAATTACACTACAATTTCCATTGACTTGCAATGGTTACACAGGCATTGATGCACATATTGGGCAATGTGTGTTTCATTTAGGTGTAACATTAATAAGTTAAATGGATTGCCTGTGCCAAAGCTATGCTACACTTTCATAAGGGGTGGAAAATCAATATTAATGCACACCAGTACCTCAAATATGTACCTGCTTGCCTGCACACCACCTAACCTAACTTGTTCCGCTAGTTACAACCCTCATACAGTTTAATTCAACCCTGCGTTGATACGCCACAACAGACACAACAGAGCCATACGTGTAATGTCAGATGTTGCTTGATATGGTCCTATACCTGTAATTTAATGTAACAATAAAGGAATCTTGAATTGTGTGCGGCTACCCATTTAAAGTGTGTCCCCTCCTATGAAAGTCATGTCTACCGACAAACAGTATGGACATCTGCAACATTATGCTTATTTGAGAAATTATCTGTGATTTTATTTCAAAACTGAAGGAATAGGCTTTTCATAAAAGGCTGTTAATCCACTTGGAGTCTTCCAATACAAGCTCCAAACTGTTTTAGGCAAGGCTCAGTGAATGTCATGAAAATTAGCAATTCAGAAATTTGGGGAAGTTTTTACTGTTTTTCCCAATTCCCCACAGTCTAGCAAACTAATATGCATGCGGGACAGACCTCTTTTTTATGTATTTGGTGTACTTCAAATAGAATATGTAGCATACATGTTATTTTCCTAAGTTAAAATTGTTGTTAAAACAATTTTCTCTTCATATTAAGACCCAAAGTGAGTCAGTGTTCAACAAAATGCAAGGTCATTGTGCAGTCTACTGCTCCCTCAAATCATTTAGCCTCTCCCCAATTTCTACAGGTCAAAGGGAACAAAGAGTTTTTCATGGGCTGAGGTAATATACAGTGAATAAAGACAGGGAGGACACAGTATGAATAAAGCTTTACATTGGTGTGCTATATATATTTTTTTTAATTTAGCAATACATGCAATGTGTGAAAGACTGGGAAGGGATGCTAGGGCTCAACAATTCAACCAAGGCTTCTAGCATCAACGTGAACATTGATAATCTGGGCGTGAAGCGATGTAAGACCTTAAAATGGTTGAAAAAACAGACATGTAAACAGAAATTGTCTCTTTAGTCTATGTGCTTCAGATATCAAGAAAGTGCGCGCAGATTCAAATAATTGAATGTTGCACAATCATTGGGTGAATCATGCCGGCTGAGATGATCTTGACCAATGATATTGTTTGACTTCATGGGGGGCTGTGCTAACGTCAAACTCGTCTCGACGCAGAGACAGTGTGGATAATAACGTAACGCAGTAGTCAATGGACTTTTCCAAGATGATTCACATTCAGCTTTCAGGTAAAGTAATACTTTTCTTTTTATTTACATGCAGTTTCCTCACGAGATATCAACTGGACACGAGTTAAGATAACACTTGCTTACCTTTCACAATTTTAAAATGTCAGCAGGGATAACGTTAGCATTTTCCGTTTATGTGCCTTATCAAAGTGTCTGGCGTTAGCTAGCTAACGTTACATTAAGACTGTCCTTAGCGTAATGTTAGCCTTGAATGTGAACCTTGCACCAATCGTAATGTTAGCTAGCTAGCTAAATATATAACAGTTAACTACATTATATTTGTCAGTTGACTAAGTTAATTTAGTAGCTAACGTCAACGTTCCATGTTTACTATGTTTACATGTTCCTATTTCCTTGTGCAAACACGGACCTGACAAAGACAGGTGGCAGTTAGCTTAGTAACGTTAACTTGCTAAGTAACGTAATGTTAGTAGAAGACAGTTTAGCAGGTTAGCTTAATTAGCTGGGTACTAATACTAGTAATTAAAGAAACGTTAGGGGCTTTCCGACCGGAGGGGTTTTTGCAGTTCTTAGAACTAAACGTTCCTAGAACACTTTTTTCGTCGTGTTCCGACAGGAAAAATTTGGGGATTTTTAAGTTCCTCTGGCCTCACTAGCGTACTTTTTAACTCCTACCTCAGAGCAGGGTCTTTTCCCTTTTCCTAGGTGTACTTGATTGGTCGATATATATAAGTCCCGCCCACTGCCAACTCGGAAACTTGCAGACAGAGCAACAACGGGACATTTTTAACAATTTTCACCATCTTATTCATCATTAAAATCACTTCTGACAACGTTTTAGGCGAGAAATTAACTGTTTAGATTTCGAATATAGGCAGTCTTGCGAAAATTTATGACGTATTGACAATTTGCTTCAAAGTTTTCGGAGTTGAGAACCTCCATGAAGTGAGGCGACAGCCAGCAAGCGCCTGCCCCGGCCTCTAGCTCGTCGCTCGGCCAGTCATGCTCAGACACCTCGCGGTAAGCTGGAGGTCTCTCAGACCGCTCTCGTAAATAAAAGGCTTTTATTTCGCCGTTGACGGTTCGTTTGTTTAAATATCACAACACACGTCCATCATAAGATTAACGGGAACCTGTCTTTTCGGAGTTAAACTCCACAAGCGTGTCCTGCGGCTCACCGGCAAAGACCGTTGCTGTGCTTGCGTCACTCCCTTACCCCTCCTACCAGTCCCTATGGCCACTTGGCCAGTGGGAATGCAAACGAAAAAAAGATTTTGGGGGAGAGTAGTTCTTAAAACTGCTTAGAAGTGTACTTTTCCTCTAAAAAGTACAAGTACTATCCGGTCGGAAAGCAGTTATAACGTTCCATTGTTCCTAACGCTAGGTAGTTAACATTACTGTTAACTAACCTGCTGTTTAACGTTACCACCTAGGTTATGCCTAAAGTTTACATAAGCTATCTCAGCTGACTAACTTTAAGTTGGTTCTACTTTATGAACAGTGAACCACACGTTGTAATTAACATTTTACATTTAAGATTTAAAAGTGTAACAAGTTACAACATGACATTAAACGGAGCGTCTGCTTTGTGGACCACAACATCTTAATTTGAACTCATGATTCAGTGTGTCCAACTTAAAGGGATGATAGAATGCAAAACCGATTTTACCTTGTCATAGTTGAATAACGACAGTTCGGTGGGTAAATAGGACATACATAGAAGCTCAAAATCCCATTGATACCCCTTTACTATGCAAATCTCACATTTTGAAACTGCCGCTGAAAACGGGCGAATCTCAACAAAGCTAAAAGTTGACATCAACTTCTCAACTCCTAGTCTTTGTCACGCCCCAACATTTGCATAGGCTACACCACTGACCTGAGGTCAGCTTAGTCTTCTGAATCTAGCTAGGGCAGGCAGATCTCCAGAGGTCCGCTATTTAATTACTAAATTCACTTCTGAGACTTTTTTTATGCCGAGAAACCCACTACGTAGAGGTCAAATATGGGCCGTTTTACAAAAATTGATGGCTAATTGGAATTTTGTCCGACTGCGGCGCTCCATACCCGCGCAAAGTCACCGTTTCTGGGTTACTGGACTACAAAATGCCGAGGCCCTGATGGAGCTCCAGGGCCTGCAGCTAGCCGCGATCTTTACCCATAGGATTGAAGGGACAGTAGCAGCTAACAAAATCCCTAGCTAATGTTCACAAAAATACATTAAATTGAAATCGGACACCATTGTTAGCTTTGTAAGACCTTGGGGTAGATGTTATATAAGTGGCGTGACGAAATTCAAACTGTAAATATACTCTAGTTATGCCAGCAGCCAGCTCAGCGGAGCCCTGAGCCCCGGTAGTCCAGTAACCGAGAAACGATGACTTTAACTGGGTATGGAGGTTGCCGTTTTCTCGTCAGACTGTGTGGAGCTCCTAAAGTCTGACACGTCTTACCAAATTTGCAATTAGCCATAAATTTTCGTAAAATAGCCCGTATTTGAGCTTTATATAGTTGATTTCTCGCTTAAAAAAAGTCTCAGAAGTGAATTTAATAACGAAATAGCCCGACAAACAACGTATAACTTTGCGGTGTCTGAAATATGACACCTGCTGTCTCGTCTCCAATGTGTTTCTATGGGGTTCGCTCAAACCAATCAGCGTGCAGCTCATCTAAATATTCATGAGCATACCATATTTGGAAGAAAAGCTCTTGTTCCAAATAGAGCCATATTCACAGGGTAGTTAAGGGCCTAATAAAATAGCATTCGGGCAATTTTCAGCCCAACCAATGTTACATACCCTATTAGGAGACCTTAAGGAACAGTGTGAAATACCCTATATAATCATTCTATCACCCCTTTAACATTACCATTCTGAGAGAGAATATTTCCATTCTCGCTTTCCACATAAAAATAAATGGACAGGGAATTGAACAAATTCAGAAATAAGATATAGGCTACCTGCTCTATTTATAAGTGTTTCTCCCTCCAGACAATTGCACTCAGTCTGTAATTAATTATGTATTTTAAGTTTAATTTCTGCTGTAAATCTAAATAAATAAATACCTGGTGGTCAATGCTGGCAAGCCTCCACAAATAAATCTATGTATAGTACTGTTACAGTAATTTTCAAATCTCACCCTAATTCTTTAATCCCTGTTTAGGCAAGATGGAAGAAAGGAGGATACCAAGATAAGAAGATCAAGGAGATAAAGAAAGCTAAAGTAAATAGATGTTCACCATACAGTATCACACATTATCAGCTGTAACTTCCCACATCTTTCTCACCCATGTTATGGCTCTCATTCTGTGTTCAGTTTAAAATTCAACGGGGAGCCATATTTGGCCATTTGGGGCGAGTGCACAGTCAGGCACTTTAGCAATAGAATTGTCAAAATCTACAATTTCTTTTTCATGACTTTATTATACTATACGACTTTTTTGATACATACTATGACTTTATCACTTTTTTTGACATACCATACTATGACTTTTTAATTACTTTTTTCAACATACTATACTATGATTTTTTTTTACCGCTTTATTCGATATACTATATTATGACTATTTTCGACATGCTATACTATGAATTTTTATCTCTTTTTTCATCTTACTATACTATGACTCTTCGACACAATATACTATGACTTTTTTTACCATACTGTATTGTCTTTTTCATGACTTTTTTTCAACATACTATACTATGAATTTTTTGATATACTATACTTGGACATTTTTATCACTTTTTTCGACATACTTTACTATGCTTTGACAACTCTAACTTTTAAGACTTTTTTTCACTATGCTGACTCTTTTCAACGTACTTCATTTGGTGTCTATACTATGACTATTTGCACTTGTAATGACTTTCATGTTGTAGGTTTGTGCATTTGCAAGTCTGAGTTGTCCTGGATACAATGGGGGAGAAGGGCTGCTGGGTCTCCGTGGTGATCACATACAGGTGCTCTTTGGATACTTCAGGTGTAGTGTCTTGGATTTCAGGTAAGTCGACACGAACCCACATAACAGTTGGCAGTGAAATGTTTGGAATAGTGTGTACCAGTGAAAATGACAAAGCTTGTTGACCAGGTTTATTACAATATTCAGCATTTTAAACAGACTTTATCTATTCCAAATCCAATGTTGGACTCCGCTGCTTTAACTGTAGAAGCATTAAACCTCAGCATACGTAAGCTTAATTAACTGTTAAAGTGTACCTGGAAAAACAACAGCTACACAAAAGCAACTTTTTCATCAATAATATTAATTTGCTTCAATTAAAAAGGGAACACCCCGTTAAATACTCTCACATCTTTTTTTTCTTCTCTATAAATAGAAAATGTCCATCCCACTCTGCAGTAAGTGTTTTGTTTCTCCAGTAATACTTTTAAAAAATAAAAACATACAGTTACATAAAAAGTACATTTGTTAATCCAAAGCTTACGTCAATGCTGGAGGCACTGAGTCTATCTACGTCCTCCCACTCTGCATTATTAGTTAGAGCAGGACAAAGCCAAAAGTCCAGCATGGCTGCCTCACTTGACTCAGTCTATTGTCCCTTCACATAGCTTCAGTCAGAACCAGGAGGTTACCGTTGATCCCAATCCTCCAAAGCAATTATTTATTTTGCCAGTTTTGTCCAGTAGAGGGCAGCAGTGTTTCATAATTCAGAGTTCCCACCTGTTGCATTCATCTGTTGCTTCTCCATTTAAGCTTCCCGAGCCTTGGAGAAAAAGCGTCCCATTGTCCAATAAACATACTGTACAATGCAATTAATGCCAAGATGGGGTGCTGCCAAATAACTCACTGATCTGTGTTCCAGTGTCAAAGCACTGTGGGAGTTGCTTGTTATCAGAGATAGGATCAGATGTTGCTGATCCTGTATCAGTGATAAGATGAAACATTCGCTTCAACTGCCACATTTTATTTTGGTCTTCTCTCCTCAGCAACTGTCCCGTTGTCTTCAGACTCGGGAGGTGACGCAGAGAGAGCGCAGCCGTTGAGCCAGGGTGGCCTCCAGCTCCTCCAGAGGCAATTCTCCCCGGCAGTGAACCAGCATAGAAGTGGAGTTGTTCGATTGTCGGGCCGCGGCGGGTCCCAACAGCAGGCTCCTGAAGCCCTCTCTCTCCAGTAGAGCAGGCATCTGCTGCAAGAAGTAACCTTCACAGAATGAGCTCAGCTCCACTGAACCATGGGCCTGAGAAAAGAGGAAAAAGTCATTTTTTTTGCCTTAAAGTGCTCATATTATGCTAATTTTCAGGTTCATAATTGTATTTAGAGATTTTACCAGAATAGGTTTATGTGGTTTAATTTTCAGAAAACACCATATATTTGTTGTACTGCACATGGCTGCACCTTTCACCCTGTGTGTTGATCTCTCTGTTTTAGCTACAGAGTGAGACATCTCACTTCTGTTCCATCTTTGTTGGGAGTCGCACATGCGCAGTAAGTACTGCTAGCTAGTCAGTTGCAGAGCATGAGGGAGTGCCGTACTAGCAGCTAGGCGAGCATTATAACTTGTGTTACAAAGTGACGCACGTTTGTCCCAGAAGTAAAGGCTGGACTACAATAGAGCTGTTTGGAGCAGTTTGTGAACAGTGTTTTCTGTTGGAGATGGTAAGTCCCTTTGGGGTGGACTTTGGGCTTTTTCACTTTGTAAACCTATAAACGTGCACAAAAAGATATATAACAATAAAGGAAAGGGGGAAAGCCAAAAAACATAATATGAGCACTTTAATAAAAGTATAGCTGAGTGTCAAGAAAACTGCTTTTCAGTGTTTACATGTAACATGGTGTCTTTTGTGCAGTAAACTGGCTTTCCCAGTGTGAAATTAGAATCCTCTCACTATAGATAGAGATATATATATATATATATCTCTATATAGATAGAGATATATATATATCTCTATCTATCTATATATATCTCTATATATATATATCTCTCTATCTATCTATAGATAGATAGATAGAGATATCGATAGATCTATATATAGATAGATCGATCTATCTAGAGATATCTATATATCTCTAGATATATAGATAGATAGTTTGTATTCATGCATGATCTTGTTTCATTTTTAACATGAAACATTCTCCTTCCTTGAGTTACAGAGGCATATAGAGCACATGTCTACTATATAATAAAGCTTACTATTCTGAAAGTTGACATATCGGTACAATATGATCCCGGCTTCTCAGTGCGTGTGTGTGTGTTACCTTGGCTGTCTTGTAGATGCTGACTGCATTATCCAGGTTGATGAGCTTAGAGCAGATGCGTTCACAGTGTCTTTGTAGCACCCCCAGCTGGAAGAGACTAGCAGCTGACAACAACTGCAGGAGAAATCACAAGCAAATGTATTATATTTCATTCAGTAACAGCAATACAGCCAACACTTGGATACAGAAGTAAAGGACAATTCAGTTAGTTTGGGCTATTTGTTAAGACATAGAGAAACATTTATACTGATAGAGAAGTCTCCAGTATAGCCAAATGATCTAAACCACATATCTGGAGAAGAAGGTGAAGGATGAAATTATACAATTTGTCAAACATTCGCTGCATTTTACTGCTTTTATCCACTTTGACCTACAGCAAATAGTGTCGCTGTGTATGCAAGCAGTTTAACGATGCAATAGAGCATTGTAATCGTGGTGTGTTCACCTTTTGTTTTTAGTAATAAATGTAATGTTTTAACCAGGGATTTGCGTGATCACTAAATTAACATTTCTTTTAAAAAGCAGTATGTATGTATACACTGCATTTACATGGCTTAACTCAAATCCAAGAGGTGTCACTGAATAGTACATTGCAGAAAAAAACATTGTATAGGTGCATGTGGAGAGGCAGTGCTAGGCAGGAAGTAACTGTTGTGTGTCCCGTGTACACACTTGTTTCATACTCATTCATTACAATCTTATCCAAAACATGCACTCTGCTGTGCCAATCTTATTTCTTAACACTAAAAGTCATTACGTTTTTAATTATTTTGTATGCTTTTATGGTATTGTTGAAGCAAGTGAATTGTGCTGTCTTCATTGTCAGCAGAGTTGTAACTAATGTGACCATTTAATCCTGAGAACATGTATAACTAATAACCCCTGGCATTTCTAAGAAGTATGTTTCACACAACTACACAGATAGATGGTGTGTATCCATTTAGTGGTTCTCACCTCCAGCAAGTCAGGGACAACGGTTTTCAGCGACTCTGTTCCTCCACAGTACAGGTATGACATCATCATCTGCAGAGGGGTCAAAGGTCTCATGAAGGAAAAAGTCGCTACCGTAGTTGAACTAAATGATGTATGCATTTTGTAATATGCGATATGTCTGTCTCCAATTCCTTTTTCATCAATCTTGATTCATTGTGTCACACTGAAATAAAGAACTACTTAGGGAAGTATTTTTGGAAATAAAGAGTAGATTTGTTACCTGGAAAATGTTGTACTTGATGTCACTAATCTCAATGTCCTTGTTGGGGCTTCCATCTGGTCCAGAGCACGCCAGCAGAGACTTGAATCTAAAAGAAAACAAATATCTTCGTCAAAACACTTGAGGATTTTTTTTAATGGCCATTGTCTGTAATGTATCTTTCTGTCCAGTGTGAAGCTGTCTGCACTCACCTGTCAGAAGCTGTGATCAGCAGGACTCTGTGGCCGTAGAACGGTTTCCCCTCCACCACAAATGTCACATCTGACATCTCCTGGTTATTCAGGAAATGAGGGTCTGTAGGAAAACATATCAGCACCGCCTTACAACTCCATTCACAGGACAGCTTTTTAGTGACAAGTAGGCCGTCTGAACACTGGTCCACCATCATACCAGCACACATTCAGACAGTGTCTTGTATGCAAGTGTTCCGTGATTGCCTAGATCCTCACACCTGGCATCAGTATGCATCTCAAAGGTGTCTCGAGCTCACCATTTGTTTTGTTTTTTTGAACATATCTTTATTGAATTTCCAAGGGGCACATACAACATAAAGTAAGACAGCCACGGAGTAAAGAATAAAGCCCTCCTTTGAGCCCACCCGCAACCCCTTAAAAAACAACTAAGAGGGCGCCCGGATAGCTCAGTTGGTACAGCGGGCGTCCATATATAGAGGTTTACTCCTCGACGCAGCAGGCCCGGGTTCGGCTCTGACCTGCGGCCCTTTGCTGCATGTCATTCCCCCTCTCTCTCCCCTTTCATGTCTTCAGCTTGTCCTATCAAAAATAAAGGCCGAAAATGAATAATCTATCAAACAAAAAAACAACCAAACCTCAGAAGGTTTGCACAGTTGAGGCATACTCAACGTAATCGGTCAAAATGGGTTACTTAAGCCATTGTGTGTTATCTGGAAATGTACTTTGAGATCTCAGACCATGCTAAACCATAGAGGCCACTCCGAAGGGTCCGTGCACCATCCTCCCCAATATAGTCCCAGATTTCGAAAAAGCCAAAAGGCATGTCTCTGAGCTAGTAGCTTCTAATGGGAGAAGTTCGAACACATTCCGAGCCCATTGTGAAATCGTGGGAACAGCGTCCGAGATCCACAGAAGAAGAGTGCATCTCCTTGCATTAAAGAGAAGCACCTGCAGCAGCTTTAGTTTGGAGGAGTACAGACTACAGCTGACAGGAGTAAGAGCTAGTTTTTTTCTTGACTATAACATCAATTTCCTTACATATTTTGACCCAGAAGTCATTAATAAAGGGGCATTCAAATATACAGTGGAAATATGTACCTTCAGAAATCTTACATTTATTACAAAATTTCGAGAGCAATGGGTTAAACTTATTGCGTTTCACCGATGTGATTTGTGTGTATGACCCTAAACTGCATATTCCTGACTTTGTTGGTAAATAAGCAACCTGCAGGGCCTGACTAAACCCCATCCCACACATCGTCCAAGATAGTCTCCCCAAAATCCACTTCCCAGAGAGATCTGACATGAACCGTACAGTCACTGGTTGAAATTGACAGCGCCTTGTAAAACCTGCTAATAAGTTTCCTGGAGTCAGGCGTCTGGAAAGAATGAAACTGCGTCTTTGCAAATACCTAAAAAGGTTATTCTGCGGACGATTGTACCTCTCTCTGAGCTGATCAAAAGACAACACAGTCACCCACAGTCTTTATACCCCTACTAAACCTTGGTCAAGACACCACCTCCAAATGTGTGTAGGTATTGAGAGCCCAAAGCAATTTATTTTGGTGTAAACAAAACCTCTATTTAAAACTGGTAACTGGATCATGTAAGTATGTACAGGGCTTATCTCACGTCTTTGGTCAATGATTCTATCCGGGGACTTGTTGACAAGTGTTTGCATTACGCAACCTCCTCTCAGTATTATTTAGTACAATCCTCTAGAGCTGAAATGATTAGTTGATTAGTAGTTGATCAACAGAAAATTAAGCTGCAACTATTTTGAAAATCAATTGCAAAAAAAACAAAACAAAACATTGCCTCGTTCCAGCTTCTCAATTGTGAGAAATTGCTGCTTGTATTTGTCTTATGTGATAGTAAACTGGCTATGTTTTAGGAAATTGTGATGGGTGGGAATTTTTCACTTTTTTATAATATATTATTGATCAATTTATCAAGAAAATAAATCGGCAGATTAGTCAAAATTAGTAAAAATTTCAACATAACGCCATCTTCGTCGTCCACTCACTCCAAACACTGAGCTATGTGTCTTCATATACATTGAAGGATCATGGTTTCCTTACCCAACTGTGCTGAAAGAGTTGCCTTCATCCCAGGGATGGCTGGAAGAGGTGCGGGGCCAAAACAGTGACTGAAAATAGTTGCCAACTGCTGTATAATGGCATCATTCTGGAGGCAAGAGAAAGATAGGCATTATATCACACATCTAAACTCTTGCTGACAACATGAAGAGGAAGACAAGCACACACCTTGGTGCTACGTAAGATAGTGAACATCAGGGGCAGGCCTACGGTGACCAGCTCCTCGCAGTAGTCCTCTTCTTTGATGGTGGTGAACTCTCTGAGGAGTGAGAGGGCGACCCCGGCCCTGGACTGCTGCTGGGCACAACGCAGAGATTCCAGCCACACGTGTAGTTTCCATGGTACACCTAGGTCCAAAGGGGAACATTTTTTGTTTGGTTTTCAAGGCAAATCACAATTTGAAAAGTAAGCAAATCCTCTTTGACATGTGATAGGTACCCAAAGCTCGCAGCTCCATGGTGACGTCCAGGTAGCCATGCTCAGCGCTGTAGTAGCTGGCCTCTTGCAGAGCCTTCATCCTGGCCTTGCAGAGCCTTGCTATGCCCACCTCTGGCAGGGCCCCATGGCCAGAGGAAGGGGTGGGGGAGAGAGGGAGGAAAGGGCAGATCCCGGCCTCCTCACCCTCCACCCCCTCAGCTAAGATCTCCTCCAGAGACAGGACATCCTCTTTGACTTGCTGGGGCTGAGTCAGTAGCTTTCTCAGCACGTTCCTGACAAGATAAATGGGAGGAAGAAGTGGGGAAGAAAGAAGACGAGGAAGCAGAAAAACATGAAAACATTAATATATGTCCAAACTGAAACGTGTACATCGATTTTTTTGTGACCCTGTACCCTCCTCTCTGATTTCATAATCTGTCACCCTCACTGTGGAATGTGAAGTGTTGAGTCTGCATTGTGTTCACACATACACACAGTGAACAGGTGGAGAGGTTTACGCTACCAGTTGGTGTTTAGAGACAGATGGACTCTGAATATAAGGAGGCCCTGAATTTGCTTTTTTTTTTTCTTTTCTTTTTTTTTTTATATATACACTTGAACCTTTCAAGGTTTTCCATTTCACCACATGATAAAAGAGATAAATCAATCCTCGAAGCTCAAATGCAGACTCGGGTTAAGTATGATAGAGTGCTGACATAGTTAGCGTTATTTCAGCGTTACTTTCCTCTCTGCAGTTAAAAGGCGAAAAGCAGTTTGTTAGAAGCTCCCAGCAGCATCTGTTGACAACATGCCATTTTCTGATCAGACTGAGAGACACATACCTGTGTCCATGTGCGGCAGCATGACTGAAGCAGTTCATGTCTTCATAGAGGGATGACGTAAGGGCATTTCCATCATGGGTCTTCGATAAGGGGTCTGCGCCTCGTGCCAGGAGCAAACTCACCATCTCATAGTTTCCTGGGAAGCACATAACAGTCAATTACATACACATAAACATCCTCAACACATTTAAATGAGATATTTTAACATTACCAACCATAACTATCTACCATAACCATACTTTAAGTAATCTATTCATGCTCACTTTGTATTTTTGAATAGTTAACATATCAACCCACAACTTAACATTGTTTATGGCTTCATTTGATTGTTTGTGTTTTTATTGCTTATTTTATAATTCATTAGTGCAGTTATACTCTACATGTCTTCTTTCTGGCTTTATTGCACTTACTGCTGCAACAAACATATTTTGCATTTTCAAACAAGCAAACACATTCATATTAGGCCCTATTTAAACACTTTCATTGCTGCTATGTAAAACATGTCTCTTTTACTACAGCTGTTTGGGTTTTAGATGATCCCGCAGAGGAATGCTGCCCAGAGGCTTCTAAACAACCACAGGCAGCACTCACTTTGCCTTTATTTACCCTCTCATTTCCCCGTTTCTCCAGCCAATGTGTCATTCACAAATCAATCCAGTGCTACTGTTGGTGGTCTTTTGAAAAACTAGCCCACTACTGTATTGGTGACTGATAACTGTGAGAGGTATTATTAGTTGATTTGCAGAAAGCGGCTCTAATTCATTCATCTCTTCATGTCTCCCTTCCAGACTTTCTGCCTGTATAATTTAGTAGTAAGTAGTAATTTAGCTGCCATAAATCAGAACACAGACCTTCTGTAAGTCAGACAATGCTCTAACATCATCATTGTGTTGTTCTGTGTGCTGTGTGCTGTGTGTGTGCTTGCGTCTGTTTGCCCACCTGCTGCTGAAGCCAGCTGCAGTGGAGTGTCTGCTGTACTTTCCTGTCCATTGCGGACTGCGGCCCCCTCCACGTTGGCCCCTGCATCCAACAGGAGCTGGAGATACACACCACATCTGTTACACTGTGCAATGTTTAACATCCTGTAACTCATTTATGGCCTGACCTCTGACCTCACATTTGTCAGTCAACTTTTGAAAGTATAACTATCCGCAGTTAGCTCAGGGGTATGTAGAACAACCTGCATTTATTGTGCCTGTATAGCAGGACATTTCCCCTCGAGTAAAAAGTACACTACTCATGCAGCATGTCAAATTTGGGGTTCTTACACTAGCTATATGGTGGTGGAAACTACATGTGTGTGTATGTTTCCAACCTGCACTACGGAGATGTGTCCATGCAGCACAGCAAAGGTGAAGGCTGCCCATTGTCGACTATCAGGATGCACAGAGGGGTGCTTTGGGGAGCATGGTGGAACCTGAACGCACGGGACAAATCGGTGTTACAAACCAAGATGAAGATAATACTCTCAAGTGGAGAAGTTTACATACCATGCAGCACTTTAATAAATGTGTCCATATGTTTAAATTGTTGAAGCCTATTTACCGCCACGTCAAGGTTAGCCCCGGCATCGATCAACATCTGGACTAAGGCCTCGTCTCCAGCTGCACAGGCATACATCAGAGGTGTCATCCCCTGAGTGACGAACAGAAAGGAGTGCAATGGACAAATGAAAGAGGAGAAACAAATACATGAAGTGCTGCTAAAAAATTATCTCTGAGTATGAGTACATAAGTATAATTTTGCAATATTAATTTAAACACACATCATACATTAAACACATTTATACCGGTATACACAAAGAGACAGGTGTTCAGTACCTGGTCATCCATGCTGTTGACCCCATCTGGCCCCAGCAGATGGATGGCTTGGCCAATGAGATCTGTGCGTCCACAGTTGAGCATCCGAAAACCCAAGTCTAGGTGGAACTTGTCTGTGGCGGCTTTGGAGTCCAGACGCTTGAAGGAGCTAAAGCAACATTCAGGCCTGACGGAGACAGAGACACAAAGAAAGAGTAAGATAATACTCTGTGAGAGGTAACCAACCGAGTCTGAGAAGAGGTGCTGGAGTCTAATGTGACTAGATCCAGTCTAGAAATCTAGCAGCAACAACCATTGAGAGTGTATGTGTGTGTTCTTATTTACTTCAGCTGTCTTGGTTCACAGTCCAGTCCTGGAAGGAGTAGCCTGGCAGTCTGTCTGACATCATCACTGTCCACCAATAGACTCTTGCGATGCTCAGCGTGAACTATGGCCACTCTCATCCACTCCATCAGAGGTGGCAGCAACAGGAATGGCCTGTAAAATAGAAAAGATACATAACTGCACTTCTGTCCATTTATATGCTTGGTACAAAACATTTTTTATCAACTATAATGTAGGAGTAGTACACGGCAACATCTGTGTGGAGGATGTCTTCACTTGTGATTCAGTCATGTTGATAGGGAAACTGTCTTCAAACAGATGACGTATGTATGTCTGGCAGTACGTCCCCTCTTACCCTGACCAGTGCACAGTGAGTCACACACACACACACACACACACACACACACACACACACACACACACACACACACACACACACACACACACACACACACACACACACACACACACACACACACACACACACACACACACACACACACAAATAACAGATGTGTGTATAAAATATGACTGATCAGTGTTTATATGTTGGTTTCCAGGTGGTGCAGTTACACATCAGCTTTCTTTGTCTGTAAGATGTGATGGGAGATGAAAACAGAACTGTGACTTCATTTGTGCTGTAGTTTGATAGACAAAATACTGCAGTGGCTTCGGAATAAACAGCCTATTTTTAAACCAGCTGTAACAGAAAGAACTACCTAAGGGAGATAAATAAAAGTGCAGCACTCTGGCATGGTTTATAGATACTTTCTAGGAAAGAGAGAACCAAGTGAAACTAAAAAGGAAAGGAAAGGATAAAAATAGAAATGATAGACAGGATTGACCTGAGCCTGAGAGAACAAGAGAAAATGACATTAATCTTGGAGAAGCAGTGGAGTAAACATCAGTGGAGGAATAAAAGAGAGCAGAACATTAAGTCTGCTGTGGTATTTCTAAACATGGCATTCTGAAAGTCATCTGGAATATTTAATTGTTCTCTTTTTCTTTCTTTCTTCATTGCCCTCATCTTTCAACTAAACCCCCATTGAAAACACTGGTGATATGGCTATCTGCAACGCCACGTCTAGCCGGTTATCTGGTATTAATCCCGTCTTGTATGTGCCTTTCTCTCACCATATGTGCCAGTGAACAATGACACATTATTGTTGCTTTGCGTTTGATCCTATGGAGCCTCATTCAGAGTGTGTTAATGATTGTTTGAACACTTTTTCTGTGTTATCACGAGATACTAAGCAGCCTTTCTCCTGCTGTGATGTTATTCTTAGAAGTGGCTTCACCTTTGTTCGGAGGAGACACAAACACTCCAATGCATATCATGAATACAGATGAAGGCAAAAGCATGAGCAGTATACAAGCATATAGCTCTGTATTGTGCATGCTACAGGGATTGTTGTTACGGTTAATGAGCAATGGGACCCCTGCAGTGCCATGTAATGTATATTGTAAAGTCACTTTCCTAAAGTGGATCTTCATTTTATCTGAAGGTTTCACAAAGTGAAAGTCAGACTTTTTAATACCTCACTTAATGTAATATGCACCTGAATTTAACAAACAAATATGTATAAGAACTTTTTAACATCGATAATGAAAGCTTTTCATAACTGGATGGTTGTTGTTGGATACAACTGTGATTAAAGCAGAAATGATGATAAATCTCAAGTCGTAGTTGTCCTTTAATAACTGCATTGCAGACATTATAATTACGCACATTAATTATTATCTACAGTATATCTCAGGAACCTGCAGATACCCTGCTGTCCCCTGTTTCTGTCTGTTGTATCTTCTAGCTGATCTGTCTGATGTTGCTACTTTATTAGTCAGTGATCAGACCCTGCTGTCACCCAGGTGTGACGGTTAACAAGCAGACAGGAGACTGATGGGATGAGAAGGAGTGGAAGGGGAATGCTAAATGGTTCTGATAGGTGCATACAAGGAGGGTTTGAGTGTTTGGCAGGGTGATAGTGCTGCAGGGTGTAGAGTGATAAGAAAGTCCTGTTTCTGAGGTGAGGAGGGTCAGTGGGTTTGGGAATCAATGTTATACTCCTCTTAATCGGCTTCACCCACCACAAATAGGACTGTGTCTGAGTCTGTTTTTTTCTGTGTGTGCATTTGTGCATGTGTCTGTCTTTCCGAATGCCACAAGGCATCCACCCAGCTACTTTACTGCATGCTTGCTTTCAGGCATGCATGCGGCACTGAATCCAGAACTAAAGCAGCTCCAATCAACTCTATCAAGCTTTTAACACGTAACACTTATTGATCCATCGGAGAGATTTTCCCCACCCTCCACTCTATCAATCAGCCTTTCACGGCCTGTGTTTTAGTGAGTAATGAAAAAACATAAATATTCTAGTCTCTGCAAAATAACCATGGTGGTTCTCATGGCCAGGTTTTCCAATGAAATACTTTGAGCTGAAGTTTTACACCAATTAACCTTTAATGTTGTACTAGAGTGTGTGTGTGTGTGTGTGTGTGTGTGTGTGTGTGTGTGTGTGTGTGTGTGTGTGTGTGTGTTCTTGTTTAACTATATTCGTGGAGTCCAAAAACCGAGAATACAGTATACTTGTGGGGTCGGGACAGCTTTGTGGGGCCAAAATACCGGACCCCACAACTTTAAAAGGCTGTTTGAGGGTTAAGACTTGGTTTTAGGATTAGGGTTAGACTTAGGTTATGGTTAGGGTTAGGGTAAGGGTTAAGGTTAGGCATTTAGTTGTGATGGTTAAGGTTAGGGTAAGGGGCTAGGGAATGCATTATGTCAATGACGGGTCCCCACAAAGATAGTGAAACGCACTGTGTGTGTGTGTGTGTGTGTGTGTGTGTGTGTGTGTGTGTGTGTGTGTGTGTTGATGCACACAAATGTATCATGTGCATGCACAAATCAAGTGAGATCATATATGTATACACCTTTGTCAGTGGCCCACAACTGCAGACAGATGGAGCATGGCTGTAGCCTCACCCAGGCAGTTCTGGCCCCTATCCCATAATTCATAACTCCTTTTTTCCTCAAAACATGAATTGCCCCCCCCCATACACCTCCCAGCTGACCCCTGTGTCTGGGTTATGCCCCTCAGCCTGAAACACAAACTTCAGCCTCGTCCGAGAGTCAGTGCGACATCAAAGCTGAGCCTCCTGTTAACACTGAAACTAGATAGCACTTCTGGCTAGCCTACTGACCCGACATGCTAAGGCTACACACTGAGAACAGCGGGATGTAACACACACACACACACACACAAATATAAACGATTCATGGCGCCGTTCTCACCACCACCTGGCTGGTCATAAAATGATAGTCAGCTCAAATTGTGGTCAGGTGTGTTTGAACTCTACCCTGTCCAACATGAAAAGCAAAAGCTTTTCTCCCCAGGAGAACATCACACATGCTACACTAGCCACATATTATGTTCAGTGTGTCCTATATCCGAAACCACTGTGAGTGAGTTCACAGTGTAAGAAACTTCAATCCGGTCTTAAAGCAGACCCCATCATGCGCTGCAGAGGATCAAGGTTAACCACTGATCTAGAGTCAGATTACTCTCATTAAGGCTTCATAAGGGGGCGGGGGGGTGTAACCATATCTGATGTATCTGTGGTTAGCTCCACTGGCTACATCTTATCACAGTAACACATCTATCCATTAGGGCTCCCTTGCATCTGCTTAAGGAGGCAGAAGGGTTGGGGTGGTCTGTTCAGCAGTGTTTGGAAGTGCTCGTTTTGAGTGGGGAGACAAGTGATTCTACCAATACAATAGATTTGTTAATAACTTTCTGCACAAATCAAAGTTCTTTTACTATGCTGTGGCTTAAAGAGGAGTGTAAATGAAGAACTAGTAGGTAGACACACATACACTGGTGTTAGACTGCATAAAGTGCCTCCTACACTTTATGCAGTCTAATACTCATACAATCACTAACACTATACAACATCATTGGTAACAACTACAACTAAGCACCAGGTTTTAAAGGATGGTGACAAAAAGGGCACCTCTTGTAGTCTCGAAGATTCTGCAATAAGGCTCTCATCAGGCTCCCTATAATGTTTGATGATGTAGCCCACACAGATTTGGTGGTTTTGGGTTTCGTCCAAAGACTTTATAAAGCTTTCAATAGAGGGTGAGCCAGAGAGATTGAGAGGCCCATTGTAGGAGAGCAGTCTGTACTATTACCAGGCCCTTACGTTGTAATCACTACCAGGTTTGCGCTGCTCTACTCTACCACCTGAGTCTGTCATGCCTGCTGACATTTACAGAAACTACACACAGTCTCACAGAGAAGCATGTAAGCAAACCAGTAGATCTAGTCTAGAAAGAAAAACAGAAAGTGGCACATGTTCCAAAGTATACAGTATAACAGGATGCTAAATCATTTCATCCTGCACACAAACCAGACTGATATAAACCCAACATTCAAAACATCAGACAAGTTGGAAGAAACAGCCAGGATAGGGAAAAGAGGGGTGTATATTTGCTGTTCTGTTCTCTTTGATGTTAATGAGGAGCCCACCTTTTCTCACTCAAACTGTGTCTGTTCATTATTAAATGTATAGTAGCCAGCTGGCTCTGAGTGCATACACACGTGTGCTTAGGTCAGACATTTGGATGATTTCATCACAAAAACTGATCATCTCACAGATGTTGTGCCCTCACCATAACCTTACAATCACAAACAGGTGAATTTCTAGAGGTTCAAACATTAAATGAGGAGGAGAAAAACACACAAAAACTCAACCCACACTTTAGTGGAAGCTGCATACCACTTGAATGCTTTAGTGCTACCTTTAGACAGTCCTCCCATACATCCGTTTGAAAAGTGTAAATAACCTTTACACATAGAAGAGCACCTTCCACTGACATTTTTAACACACACACACACACACACACACACACACGTCTGAGTGTTTTCTTCTGTGAGACCGGGGCACAGATGTGTGGGCAGGCTGCAAGTACTTTTCTCACACAATTGTAACTAATACTCTTACTTTAACTGATGGCATGTTTGAGGAAAATAAACATGACTCAGGACAGGGTTACTCCTTACTTTCTGTGGAAACCCAACAACGTGAAATTTTTCCTGAGATAAAGCCAAGAATCGGCAAAGAAAAATATTCACAATTATCAGGTATACTGCTAAAACCAAAACATTAAGAATATATAATATACATTTGACATGCTACATTGCATTCAGGCTGTCCAAATATTTTCAACCACTAGTCTTAGGACTGCAAAAAGGCAAGCATTACCATAATTGTTCTACAAAGGCAACACAAGGAAGATCTGAGGCGACCCTAACAGAATTACAGACCATTATCACCTCTTGAAAATCCCTTAAATCACCAGTCTTCAGCCTAATTTACACTCTAAAGGTGCAATTAACCCCTTTATGAGACTAACATTAACACCTGGAGTCTCTTGCTCACCTGTAATTTACTAACACGTCAATGACCAGAGGGCAATCGAAATAGGAATGGCTAAGAAAGAAATGGTCTGTGAAAAAGCTGTTCACTTGATTAGAACCTCCTTGTTAATTTGTGATGGGGGGGGGGGGGGTGTATTTGCAATGGGTAGAGTGCTGGCATTAATCACATTTCTGTCAACCTCATGAACCAAATTGAATCTTGTCTAATTACAGATGTAATGTAATCAGGAAAAGAAAGCATAAAATGCAAGAAAGGAGAAGCAAGAACACTACGAAACACATTTTCTGAGGGTGGATCCAAAACAAAAATGGAAAACAAAGCGCTGCTGAAGATTAGATCTGTTATTTCACTGCCTGTGGTACACTTTATAGAGCATCTAAAACACTCTTGTCCGGCCATGCATGACTCCCACCTCTCCTTGCTGAGTGCCATGCGTGGGGGATCCAAGTTGGGATTCTCCATGGACTCCATTTGTGGGCAGCGCAGGAAGTAGTAAAGGGTGTGGAGGGCGTCTGGCGACCAGGACACAGGCTGCTGGGGGCGGGCGTGGCGGGCTGGGCTCAGTCCTGGGCGCACTGAGGTTAGGCGCTGCATGTGGTGCATTGCACGGGACACCAAGTCACCTGGAACAAAGGAAATAAGAGAAAGATCGGAGTAAGATGGTTTAGGAGATATGTGTTCTAATAAATACATGAAGCTTGTTCATTTCATTTTATTACATTCTTTAATAGGGTATCACAGAACACTGGAGTAGTATGTGGGCCCTACAAATCTAAAACTATTACAAGAGTTCTCATTGCTCAGTAAAAACCCTGTGGGTTCCTAATCCAACTGGATTTCCCCTTTTCCTAAACCACTTACATTCAAACCTCCTTTACTCATTACTCTCGCTCCATGTCTCTAGTGGTATTTACCATTAGCAGTGTCATTATCAGTAACCACAGCCAGACGGCCAGTCTAAACAGCCATTCGTCTTTAATCATTGAAGGAGTTAATGGGCTAACAGACAGCTGATCACAGGCTCTAATGAACCATTCAACAGTTTCTGTATTGACGCATTTCAATTACTGCACTCATCCTGGAAAGGTGGGTGTCAGTCACATGATAAAAGTGAAGTTTAGATATGTGCTGGAGTATTGTGAAAAAAAAGAATTGTCTTGACTTCTCGAAAACTCTGCTGTGCCGAGATAAAGATATAAGAAATATGCAGTTTATCAGAGGATTCATCTGCCCACACTGTGAGCTAAGTGGACAGACATGTGCACTTGGATAAAGGCCAATTCAGATAACTGTATGTACAGTGTAATTAAACTTTATTAACCTAAGTAGACATTAATATTTGCACAAAACACAGAAAAGGGCGAAGGGCTACAGGAGTAGAGTTTGTAGCAGCCAAGTGTGTGACCATGGGTGTCATAGCAGGAACATGGTGGAGACAAAATATCAGTTGGGATGTGGAGGAGGGGCAGAGAGAGTCAGCTTGAGAGAGGGAGGCCAGGTTGAACTTGGGATCGTGTAATGCTCATTTAGCATAATTACCCCTGGGTTAATTTCTAACCAGATTACAGTGAGTGGGAGGCTGCCCGGGGGCCAAGGCTGGGGAGTCCAACAGTGTGAGTGTGTGTCTATATTAAGGGGTTTGGGGTACTTCGAGGGGGGTTAGATTGGGGTAGCCCTCCCAAAACAGACCCCACTTCAAGCTGAAGGGCCTTCTTTGTGTTAACCACCACCAGCAGTCCCTCCAGGAGGTCTCCTAGGAATTCTTGCCCAAGATGGAGAGCCTCTCCGTGGCTTTCCAGCACATATTGTGCCCCGAGGCTAAACTAAGCTCCAGGGGTCAGAAGGATATGAAATGCTTCATTCTTAGATTACATCTTCTATTGGAGTCTTTGTGGAAGCCTGGAAGTCAACAAACTGTGATGTGCCTGCTTTTTTAATACATATTGACTAAATGTGCCTCTTAGGTAAAAGCTGCAAGATAATAAAATGTTTCAAAGAATAAGATAATTAGAAGATGTCAACTATAAAATTCAATTCAGTACAAAAGACGTTTACACAAGTTTTTATCTGAACTTTGTCTGAACCCAGATTGCTAATTGGCTTTACAGGCTTTAGCACAAAGCTCATTTAATATGGGTTAGTCAAATTCTGATCTTTAATATTTCTCTTACTTAACTGGATGGTCAAATACTCATAGCTTCCCATAGCTGGTAAAGACCCCCACGGAGCTAAAAAATGAAACATTCAAATGTGTATGAACACAACTTTCAAAGCCAGTCTATTGCTTACACTTTTTTGGACATTTAGCTGAAATGTCCAGTTCCCTGCCATCCATTATCCATCATGTTTATGTATGCTGTGTGTTCCTGTGTCTGGCCAAGTCCAGTCTAGAGATCCAGGACTGAGTAGCTTAGCACAGATGCCCCTGTGTCTGTCTGGTCCCTTGGGCTTAGATCAGAGTGCCAAACCCTCTGATTTTGTTGTGTGTATGCATATCTGTGAGCAGCACATGTATATGTGTGTGTGTGTGTGTGTGTGTGTGTGTGTGTGTGTGTGTGTGTGTGTGTGTGTGTGTGTGTGTGTGTGTGTGTGTGTGTGTGTGTGTGTAGGCGCAAATGAGTCTGAAGGATGCCAGCCCTGCCCAGAACAGCCCAGCTTCACACCACCAGAGAGATGTGGCACAAAGAGACCACTGAGCAGTCTGAGAGAAAGAGTGTGTCTGTGTTTGAGTGTGTGTGTACACTTTCTTAATGCCTCACTAATGACGACGGCGTATGAACGTGCCCTTGTGCTGGTGGAACAAATGGCAGAGTGTTGGCTTATTCGGAGAAGGAAACGTGTCCTCACTCTCACCAACACTAATCTTCTCCATCCCTCCTCCTCTCCCTGCACTGACAACCTCACTCTTCACCTCTCTACCTTTTCATAATTTCCCCTGACCCCCCCCACACACACACACACACAAACTTTCTACACAACCATGCTTTAGCAAATATGTACTCCATCCTTAAACTTAATCCCAATACCTCCCTTACCTCCATTCCTTCACTTTCCTTCTACTCCTGTCTTTTTCTCACTTTTTAATGACCTGATTCCAGCTCTCCATCATCTGCCAACTCCAGCAGAGCCTCCAGTTTAAACAAACCATATGTACAGTGAGTAGAGTACAGTGTGACTGTGTGTGTCTGCATGCTGCTCTGTTTACCAACCATGCGTATGAAACATGGTCATGTAGAACTGGCAAGATTTCAAAAATTCCATCCAATCCTTTTTAAAAGTCCCAAGGGAGGTCCGTCACCTCTCAACAGATTTACACTAGCCCTGACTAGATTCTTATGTAAAGGCTCAGAATTGTAAGGAGACATTTTAATATAACCTGACCCAATTTATATATAGAACTGAACATTGTTATAATAATAATAATAATAAATTACAAGCTTGTTTATCACAAGACAGAA
Source organism: Sander vitreus (assembly GCF_031162955.1). Classification (NCBI taxonomy): domain Eukaryota; kingdom Metazoa; phylum Chordata; class Actinopteri; order Perciformes; family Percidae; genus Sander; species Sander vitreus. Next base: position 23,391,418 of record NC_135862.1, read on the forward strand.
AGTGATGAAAAATGCCATACTATTATCTCTGCTTGGCACTTGGCTGTCTGAAATAACAGCCATTTTGGCAGAAGAAAGGTTTCCTGTCTTTGAGAGCCAGTTAACAGAATGGGAAGACCAAGGTGTGTTTAGAATATGGTCAAGTCTTTAAAAACATATGACAATTAGTTTATCATTTCTTGGAATGTTTACTTGTATGTAATAACAGGAATGTTTTATAGCTCCACTGTTGTTCTTTTACGATTGTTCAAAGAGCTCAGAGGAATTTAACAGATTAAACACATAATCTGCTAATATTAAGTAGATCCAGGACCACACACACTATTCTGAACTTCGTGTACTCACTGAGTTCAGAAATGCTGCCCACACAGGTTGCCAGCAGGGACTGTTCCAGCGTCCTCAGCTCCAGCTGGGCATAGGCATCCTCCCTGCTGTCCACCGACGTCTGCTGGTTCTCTGTGTAGGGACTGAAATGGGCCGGGAGAGACAAAACACCTACGGAGACAAAAACAGAGAGAGAATGGCATTCATGATTAATATGAAAAGTTTGTGAGCAGCGCAAACAAGCCTCCATAACTTCAGCAACTATCCATCTACACTGCTTCTGCAGAAGTCCCGAAACAGTTGCTGGTGGTATTTACATAGTGTATTTGTAATCCTGGTAACATGTAACCCACACCGCTGAGGGCAAATAAACACACAAGGGAACGTGAGCCTTGCTCCTAACACATTCAGGAAAATAAACAAGGCCCACAGGGACATTAGGCAAATACAAACAAAACAAAGGCACACTGCATCAGAAGCAGGCCGAGGTCTCACAGTAAGGAATATCAAGACAGACTAAGATCGACTTAAGAATTCAGTGTTACCGCAGATATTTATTACCCTTTAAATCATGGGCATTTTACAACATACACAACGCATACTGTACATGCATGATGCGTACTCATCATATCTGCAGATGATTTCCAGACTTCGGATGAAAAAGGTAGATGATAGTTAAAGCTGATATGACTGCAGTACATGGGAACACTCAGTAAGATAAAGGTTTGGTGTGGGTTCATATTTAGGATGTCATCAATCAACAGAGTGCTAAAAGGGTCAAAGGCCACCAGAAGCCCAGGACCCTAACAAACCCTACTCTGACCTTTATTACACACACACACACACACACACACACACACACACACACACACACACACACACACACACACACACACACACACACACACACACACACGTAAGGATGAGTTTTAAGTCTCAGCTCTGGATTGGAAGACTTGGTGTTTGTTCTTACTTAGTGTTCCTCTGGATGTAAATACTTTAAAAGGCTCTAAATACAGTAGTACTACTGAGTCCATTTTAACACTTAATAGAAATGTAAACTAAGTAAAATAACAGTTTATACTACACTATATATAATAATAATAATAATAATAATAATAATAATAATAATAATAATATGATTTCATGGTCTATATGAAGGATGAAATCACTGATTACAGTACATTTCTTTTGCAGGGTACTCCATCTACTTTCATGGCTTGGGGTGTAACTACACTCGATCTAGGACACGTGTGGCATTTCCTCTTTGAATGGACTCTCAGGAGACCTAATCAGCTAGACAAACTGGATGCATGGAGAACATATGTTAAGGAGAACATATGGAAACCTGTCAAACCTCCCTTCATAAAATCAGATAACAGAAATATTATGATATGTAGCATTTAAACACCAGGTTTGCTCTTGTATTCTACATGACAGCTGGTTGTCAGACTAATTGCCAGTGAAGAGATAACATCATTCTTATATAACCCGAAGATGTTCTCCTGCTCTCTTTTATTGCTTTTCCAGTTAAGGAGAGAACATACACTGCCGTTTTCTGCCTCCTATTATCTCTCTGCTGGCTTTTAGCTCCCACACCCTCATTAGCTTTGTCTGGAGCAATATGTGGTTGTGTAAGAACCAGACTATGCTGTTAGCTACTGTGCAGCTAGTCAATCTGGGTGAACACGGTTAGCTGCCCAAAGGTTAACCTTTATCTTGGCTTCAGTGGCAGAAAAGAGCTATCTGCCAAGCCAAAGGAAATGAGTGGGTGATGGTTGGGGATTGAAAAGAGAAATGGAAAAGAGGAAAGATGATCGGGGCAGGTTTGTGATTTATTTACAAAGCCTGAGGAAAAAAGCCTCCTCATCTCAAACTCCCCTTACTCTCCCAAAAGGGAAAAGATGGGCTGCCATCCCTAAAATGACATTCCCATGTGCTTCCGGCAAGCGGTGCCGTCTCATTGGAATCTGAGATGGAAGTTGAAAAGAATTCCCATAATATTACTCTGACATCTCCTCCTTTCAGCACCCCATGACACAAGAGGAGATGAAAAAAAGGTTTTTGAAAAAAAAATCCAGGCAAACTAGTGGTTCACCAATAAACCTTTTCACAGAAAATACTTGTCTTGCCTATCTTTTGGCACTGTTAATATTAGAGATATTAACACATACAGTACTGTGCTCAAAGCTGGAACAAGTTTCCAGAAGGTATGCATCAAAGGTATGTCCAGACTTTGACTACCTTTAAATTCAGGTTACGTTCTATATTTGGCATCTGCAAGTGACCACAAAGCTAAGCAGAGGTGATATGTGAGAGTTACAATAATAACTTATCCAGATCTCCCACAAGCAAGGGTGGAGGTGGAGCTTGTGAAATGCTATATATTTATCACTGTTTTGATATTAAATGGACCACCTTATTGCAAAACGGGTGCTGGATATACAGTATATTGCAGTGATTTGTGTTATGAATGAATTTGGTAACACAACCCGAGTTGTCTGTGTGAACTTGCGAGCTGGATTTGCTCATTTTATACTGCAGGGTTTATGTCCCAGCGTGTGGGCTCTGTCTAATAGATCACCTTGTTGCACAAACACACTGCTTTGTCATGCACACAGCAGTAACAATAAAAAGGAGAAGTAATCTATGAGACAGGTACAGTAGTAAATCACATGTGCTGGATGTAAACATTGCCCAGTCTGTATGGCAGGCTGTGTGCATCAACTGCTCTACAAAGACAGTAAGAGGGACATATGAGTTTGAGTTACAGGGCTCATGATATGTTGACTTCCTAAAAACAAAGTCTAGCAGAGACAGAGAAAGTCACTTCAGTCCACAGTAGTGCTTCATAAATGAAAAACATATTGATTGAATTAAGGATATGTTCACTCCAGCAGAGTTATGCTGCCAAAGGGAATCTAGTCTCATACAAAAAGTGAAACTCCATGTCTCTCTCTCACCCCTCTCTCGTACTTTCTCTGCACCATCTGACTTGTATAATATGTGCTGACTCCCTGTTCCAACACAATGGAAATGGCTGCCTCTAGCAAAGTACCACTGCTACAAAGAACACGTGCGTCAGACAACCAAACCGTCCACAAGCTTCAACACATCCCTGTTCACTCCCACAAGCACAAAGAAACACCCATGTCTGTGCATATAGAGTATGTTTGCACTTCTTTCATGTGTCACTTGTCACGCACACGAGCTTTGCATTTGCAGCTTGCTAATCATTCCTTAAAATGACAATAAGCACATAATAAATGTGGGTGAAGCATCTGGAGCTCTAACATTTGACCTTGTGTGTGTGAATCATTTTATTCCCCATTCATCTCTTGGCCTTGGACTATCTTTCCACAGAAAAATAAAGGGAGGTTTTTCATAGCGATGGCTGCATTCTCAAGAGACCTCTCACATTATCGTGTTAACTTTCCTATGCTCTGTATACTCTCCTCAACTGCCTTGCTGTGTATACACCAAGTTTTATGACCACCATAACTACGGTGGCCTCCATGACAGAGTAGTAGGTGTTACATGTAATGTAAATACCTCATTCAGAAATGGCTTGATTCCAACTTATGTCAGAGAGACTCATGCCTGCTGAGGTGTGAGAGCCATTCCGATTCTGTCTCAATAGGTGCTTTCCGACCGGATAGTACTTGTACTTTTTAGAGGAAAAGTACACTTCTAAGCAGTTCTAAGAACTACTCTCCCCCCAAAAAAATGTTCCGTTTGCATTCCCACTGGCCAAGTGGCCATAGGGACTGGTAGGAGGGGTAAGGGAGTGACGCAAGCATGGCAACGGTCTTTATAGCATCGTCACTAGACCTTAGCGCCACATACAACAACAACAAATGATGCTAATACTTGTGCACTTTTCCTATATTAAATGCACGTCCATTCTCGTAGTAATTCACGTAATGTTTTGCTCAACACAGACAGGGCTTTATTATACTCGGAACAGACCCCGCCTCTGCCTACTACACTGTAGACGTGTATGTGTGTATGTGTGTGTGTGTGTGTGTGTGTGTGTGTGTGTGTGTGTGTGTGTGTGTGTGTGTGTGTGTGTGTGTGTGTGATGGCCGGCGAGCCACAGGACACGCTTGTGGAGTTTAACTCCGAAAAGACAGTTAATCCAGGTCAGGTTCCCGTTAATCTTATGATGGACATCACCGTCAACGGCGAAATAAAAGCCTCTTATTTACGAGAGCGGTCTGAGAGACCTCCAGCTTACAGCGAGGTGTCTGAGCATGACTGGCCGGTGAAAATTTTTAAAAATGTCCCGTTGTTGCTCTGTCTGCAAGTTTCCGAGTTGACTTATAAGTTCGACCAATCAAGTACACCTAGGAAAAGGGAAAAGACCCTGCTCTGAAGTAGGAGCTAAAAAAGTACGCTAGTGAGGCCAGAGGAACACAACGAAAAAAGTGTTGAACGTTTAGTTCTAAGAACTGCAAAAACCCCTCCGGTCGGAAAGCACCTATTAGTGTGGGTAGGGTGTGGGAAAAAAAATAATGAATGTGTCGGCAGGTTTGTGGGAATGAGGGAATGAGCAATGGTATGCAAATGAACATACAGTAGTTATTCTGACTCCCTGTAGTGTGATTCACCAAGAACGTCACATTACGTTATTTCTTATCAGCAACTGTTAAAGCACAGCTCTGCTCCTTTTGCTTCTTGTATTAAAATAAGCCAATTAAAAACTATTAAAATTTCAACCTCACAGAAAACAAAACCAAACATGTCAAACATTAACTTGATGTATCCTGAAGTTTTGTGTTAATTCTTTCACAGAACTGTCTTTAGCCTATATTTAGCATGCCTAAAATAGACTTGTCTTGAACAAAAGCGAAATCTTTAGAAATGTTAATGTAGTTTCAATTCATTCTGCCATATTTTTTCAAAGCTGTGGCAAATATTCGCACACCACCACACTCTCAGTATTCCCACAGTCCCACCCCATCGCTTGCTTCACCGCGGAACCCCAGCCTGCGTCATTTGGGGCTGATGTAGGGCCACAGGCCAACCAGGGCCTGTCCCCACCACCACCACTAATATCACAAGCTCCAGCATCTCCAGTACTACATGCAACATTATAGGCACTGGAAGAGGCTGAGGATAAGACAGCAAGGAGGGGGCGAGAGAAGAAGCTGAGAGAAAGAAAGAGAGGGACTGAGGCTTGTACAGAGAACGGATATAACTGAGGGGGGGGACTGTGAAAAGGGTGGGGGGGAATATCTGAGACTGTGAAAAGGGTGAGGCAGGGAAAGACAAGTGGCACAAGGGATTTATTCTTTTGTGGCCATTATGGTTGCATTTCTGAGGTTGACCCTGCAAATGTCATGTGGGAATCCCAGCTACAAATCACGGCTGAAATGTACCGCAAAGCCTGTGGCAGTCCCCAGCCCATCCAAACTATCTCTCAAAACCATTACAGATCCTCCTAGCTCAGCCAAGCTATCCCTGACAATGATGTTGGACATACTGCCATAACAAGGTCAGAAAGATCCAACAACTACTTTTTTTATTATGCTGAAAGTTTTTGAAACTTTGCTCAGCCGGGGCTGTCACTCTTGATTAGGTACTTTAATGTTTAAGTTTGTGTTTTTTTGCCCACAGGCTTGGTAGCAGCATTAGGGTAGAAAAAAATCTAGGCTATGGAGGACATCACTGCTTCTCATGCCTACATTTTCAGCGAATATTTGGATTTCACCTTCAATAATAAAATAAATTCTCAGACCATGGCAAAACCTCCCTACGTGAATCAACTTTGGATTGAATTTCCGATTTTGAATGTTTGTACACATTTTTCATTATGCCATGAGTAAATATTATATCCATTATTTAAATAAACATTTTACTGCTCATTTCTCTTCAAAAACATCCCACTCAAAGGTCAGTTTAGTCACTTCATGTTTAGCATTATCAGTAGAAAATGACAGTTGTACTTGACAAGGCTAGAGAAAACTGAACAATTGTGTGACTGTGACATCAAAACATCATGTTGCAACAAGTTATATTACTACTAACAATACTACTAACAATAAACAGTTTTCTGTTAAAGGGATCCAGACCTCGAAAGGTTCTTTGTGTGTTGCCGTATTCTTTTACACTATTTAGTTTCATTTCTGTTTCCACCAGCTCAGCGCTGATAAAACTGCATTCTTCAGTCTGCGTTTGCTGATTTGTTTTGCTACCGTAGAGAATGTGTGAAAGAGAGAAGGACATGATCAGCTTTGCTCCTGCTGCATCCTCTCAGTAAGCTTAGAGAAAAAAGTCTCAAGAGAAACCACACACACACACACACACACACACACACACCACTATATTTGTGGAGACCCGTCATTGACATAATGCATTCCCTAGCCCCTGACCCTAACCATCACAACTAAATGCCTAACCTTAACCCTTACCCTAACCATAACCTAATTCTAACCCTAATCCTAAAACCAAGTCTTAAACCTCAAACAGCCCTTTAAAGTTGTGGGGTCCAACATGTTGGCCCCACAAAGCTGTCTGGACCCCACAAGTATACTGTATTCCCGGTTTTTGGACCCTATGAATATAGGTAAACAAGAACACACACACACACACACACACACACACACACACAAGCGAGCACCTGCCTGGTCTCCTTAAACAGCCTCTTCATTCATGACATGATGGATCAGAGAGTCAGGGAAGGGGGCTTCAAAAACACTTCCCCTGCCCAGAAAGGAGCTGTGAGCTCTGGCCAGGAGGCTATATGCTAGTCCCTGTGTGGAGGCTTGAGGGTGGACAATCACACAATCGTACAGTGTCTGACCAGGCTTTTATTGGGTGTGTATCACCCCCACAGTATCCTGATCTCCTCTTTCTTTCAGAGTGTGTCTTTCACACAACAAAGGACACACACATGCTTGTGCTTCATTTCATGCCAGTGGAATCCATAAGCCAGATGTGATCGTTCACTCACAGGCCGGGCCTCTTGTTTTCCACACTTAAAGGCACCAAAACACCTGTTTTTCCACACATCCAACCTCACCCACACCCACCACATTCTTCTGGCTGTTTCTTAAGAGATTGTGTGCCACACACAGGTCTTCTGTTGGAGGCACTGATCATGATTTCTGAGAGAATAACAGTGAGATTGATGAATGAACTTTATTGTATGTCTCTCTGCAGAACCAGAGGGATACGCTTCATTCAGTTATAACTGCAGAGATTCAACATTCAAGGTTAAAAATATCCTTGTGTTTGCTTGCTCTGGCGGACCCTCATCACATTCCTTATCTAAACAGAATTCAAGTGGGACAGTGGTGCATTTAGAAACCTAAAGTGGTCCATTAGTATTTGGGCTAAAAATAATCAGTTAGCATATAAGCGTGTCTTTCAGAATACAAACTACCTATGTGGATTTGGGGGCAGACAGAGAAGCATTCATAAGCTGAAGATGGTTACAGTACACTTGACTTTTCACTGGTACGAGAGATCTGAGATGTTTCTGATTTAAAAGGCATCACAATTACTGATCTCACTCACACAACCACATACACACACACGCCTGTTAGAGCCTGGTAAAATACCACGATAGACAAGTGAAGTGGGGTTTGGTCGATGTCCCCTGACACCTCTGGTGACCCCTGGCTGCAAGGGGTTACGGGTCAGAGATGGCGCTCAGCTGGGGCTAAAAGAGGAAGTAACCTTATCAGCTGTGTAAAAGGGGGCTTCCCTAACTCACTGAGTGAGAACATCCACACACATCATTAATCAATGCAAGACACAAGCTAAGATAGAAAGAGAGGAATGCTCCTATCTTTGCTGAATGTGAAGGGAGCACATGTAGGGTTAAAAAGGGTTTCATGTGCCTGATCTGCCTGCTGTTCTCAGATTGTTGCTGTTATCCAGCATTCATCTTTTGGCTCGTCAAGATGTTTTATAGGACGTAAAGCCACAAAGAAAGTTAAAACTAAGATTTGAAAGTTTGAAACAAAGGTTTAAAATGTAGTTCATGCTCACAAGCTTTAAGTAAGGTGTTTAGATCTGTCCACTGCTAGAAGTCTTCCTGAAATCCCAGTGTGCAAAGCCACAAAGATTACATCTAAATGTCCACACTGGGTATACTAGGTCTTCAAAAAAATCAGGCTGCCTGCTATTCAGAAACTCTGACATGAGAGTGTTGTAATACTGCAAATGTTACTGCAAGTCTTAAGGAATATAAAGTTGTTACTACAACCACCATGATCGGCTCTTATGGAATTAAACATCTAGTATCGCTTAGAATGATCTTGGGAAAACCTGAGGAGCTCAAACAAATGCAACTAGGCCACATTAAAGTCCAACAAAAATCAAATTTAGTCATACCATTTTTTTTTTAAATATATTGCTAATAGTTTTTTAGTTATTAAAAGGAAGAAATGCTCCTTTACATCTCAGCCGACTGGAGGGGCGTGTCTGTGTTTGATTGACAGCAGCTGGCAGATGGCGGTATTGAAGAGTAAGGACAACACCAGCATCTAAATGGCCCTAAGAGACATTTGCAGGTATGTTTACATGCACGTACTGTACCATGTGCAGCAGCTGAGCAGCTAATTAGCAATTGAGCCTGCAAACTGACATTAATGTTTGCTTAGTTGCTCATACAACAAGCTCAGGTGCAGGACAAGACGTATGTTTATGTATGCAAGTTAGATAAGAAGGAGACTTCAGCAGGAAAGCTAATGAGGTCTCCATCTATGTAGACGGATACCTCGTATTCCGTTAATGCAAGACTAGGGAGCGCCATCATAACACCAAAATATAATAAAATACAAATTACTCCTTTATGGATTCAGATTTTTCTCCAAGGAGAACACAGGACAAGTGAAACATTTACCGAGCAGATATGCAACAAAAAAAAGCCATTTAATTTCAGTTGGATTTTAAGTGGTTCTAACAGTGCCACAATGTAACTGTTGAGCTGTAAATGTGGTCTGCAATAACATACCTACCACCATCCACACACACACACACACACACACACACACACACACACACACACACAAATTAGGAGTGGTAGCATTCAAGATGGTTTTGGTTTCCCACAGCCCTAAAAAAATATCGCCATAAGCTCCTCTACACAACTAACCCTAATCCTAAACATGGCTTCAGCGTTCTCCCCCTTATCCTCTTCCCTCCTTTACTCTCCCTCTTCCTCTCTCTAATCATGTTTTATATTTTACATTTCAGGCCAAATGTGGTGCCTGTGGCTATCTAGTAACATTCAACATCCCCCCTCTTCCATATGTGACGCCACTCCACATAATGTGCAGCAAAGGGACAGTATAGCTCCATTATTGGATGACTAGGTTTTATAGATTTTATTGGCTTATTGTACAGTACTGGGGCTGGAAATACACTATACTGTATATAGAGGCTGCCGGTTTTGTTTTCCTAATGACATAGGACGATGGATATTACACACACCCTGCAATAACACATCCACATAAACATCTAACCTCAAACCCGCCCCCTCATAATCAAATCCACTTTTGCTTTTGAGGTGATGTCACCATCTAAAACTCTGCCAAGAGGTGAAGTGTTTGACAAATAAAAACTCAGGAGGGCAAAATATAAGTGTGGCAATACATGCACTTTGATTCAGAGACAATTCTCATTAGAGTCATTTTTAAAAGTCAAAAGCTCACTAAGACTATAGTGAAGACTGAACCTTATTGGCTGCAACAGGTTTTTTTATTTGCCCATTTTTAAAAAGAAACAGTTAACCTCCCTTTTAAGAAAAAGCTGCAGTCTATTCAGTTCTCCAACAACACTATGGGCAGCAGGCTGGGCAAAGAGGCACAAAGTGTGTATGTCAGTATGTGTTTGCACTAATGGCTCGCATTCTGTGTGATCAGCTCATTTTCTCTCAGCTGGACCCTCTGGAGAGTGAAAACAGAGAGCAGTTTGGATGGCAGACAACACACTCATTGAGGAAAGGCCTGAACCTGAACTCTATGTCGTCGCCGTCCTCAGTAACACATGCAAACACACACATTAACAATAATCACAGTACTCAAGACTGAGCTGGAAGTTCATATTCTTTTCAGTAGGGAAAAGTTTAAGTTGAATGTCACGATTCGATATTCAGGGTCAAGATTCGATTCAAAATCGATTTTCGATTAAAAAAACTTTAGTTACATTCTCAGTATGTAAATGTAGTTACTTTTCCCATGTGATTGCAGTAGACATACAATTTAAAAAAATAAATCTGTTTTATTAAACAATATTAGGGCTGTCAGCATTAACGCGTTAATCACGATGCGATTAAGGGCCGAGCATGACACGTACATTTTATTTAATCGCATGCCACCATTTATTAATTTATTTTACACTTCACTCTGCTTCGCGGCGTGCCTAACAACGCCCCTTAGCTGTTCTAAAATCACTAGAATCTAGCTAGGCTACTATTTTGACCCTTTGCCATACTTCCTCGTAACACATCCTGCTGCTGCAGGCATGATGGAGAGAGACAGCAGCAACACAATTCTGAATGGGGCTTTTTATTTTCCGAAACTCCCGGACGGCTCAGTAGACAAGTCGAAAGCCATATGCACATTGTGTAAAGCCGAATTAAAATATCACCGAAGCACGTCAAGCTTGAGCTACCACCTACGAGCTAAGCATAGTACAGTTAACATGACTCAGGTTGATGCTAGCAGGCTCTGGCAAAGCACCACCCTGGAGAGTGCTAGTTGCCGACCTGTGGATGAAACCAAATCCCCAAAAAATTACTACAGCACTTGCGAAATGGGTGGCAACTAACCTGTCAGCATTGTAGAAGACTCGGGTCTTAAAGACGTACTAGGGTTGGCATGTTCTGAATTGTGCAATAATGACATTTTTCTTTTGTTTACAGTAAATAAATAATAAACAATTATATACAAATCTTAAAGTCAAGTTCATAAAGTAACTTTCTTTGCATTCATTTGATTCCCAATCAAGATACACTGGTAAGAATTGCTTTCCATTGTTAATATGTACTTAAAAACTGTTCTGAAATGCAAAATAATAGAATTTTAATCATGTGATAAAACATGCGATTAATCGTGATTAACTATAAAAATTCAGCAATTAATCGCGATTAACAAAAAATTAATCGTTTGACGAATAATTCATATCAAAAACTGAGCAAGCACTAAACATATTTGAACCCTGACCAGTCTGCGAGTAAAGGTTTGACAGAGGGCAGGTATCTGTAAGCGCAAAACTAGTTTTATATGGTTGAACACGTGTGTGAAAATGCTGAATTTTAAAGGTTCCAGTTGTTTTAAGCTGGCAGGACCAATTCACTAAAGCTTTACCATTTTCACAGTTGCATACTCAGGTTTGCCAGTATGTATCCCTCGCCTACGGACTCCACTGTCTTTTTCAAGACTTGACTTGCAGATTGATCTCAGCTTGCATTTGTTTCATGCTTGCTTATTAGTTTTGTCATTGATATACTTTCACACTACAACACCTTTAAAATTAACATGAAGACTGAAATAACCTCAGCAGCCTTAGACACTTCTGTCTGAATCCCTAAAAGGATAATTATGTCACTCGTCAATTACTAATTAGATTGAGCTTCTACCTCTCTTTCCAACTCCTCTCCTCCCTAATTCTTTACACACCAACTACATTGAGCATTCACACATCAGCCCAGATATTAATGAACACACTTTGAGGGTGCCATGTTGTGCATTTCACACCAGAGTGATATCCACAGAAAGTCACAAGTTCTTCACTTTCAAAAGCTGTAGGAGATAAATTAACAGCACCAAATCCTTCTCAACATCTCTGTTCAGATGTAAATCTTGCTGCTGCAGCATGGTTCTCACAGTCCAACAAGAGATTTTGATAGAAGGACTTAGGAGTTTGACATTTCAAAGAACTGGATCCAAATTCCCCCTCGTAAATCTAAAGCAGCCTTCTGCTGATTAACATTCCGTGTTGGGCTGGGTAGAAAAGCAAAATCATGATGCAGAACGGAGTGACTCAAATGGGGGGGGATGGATGGATTACGATGAGAACTGGAGGTTCACTCACTTTTTCAACCACTCTTTTCCTTCTTTCTCCAACTCTCCCTCTCTCAAACTAAATCTTTGGACTGAGTTCCACAGCAGAGTGGAAAAGAAGCTCAGGAAAGGAAAGGCAAGCCACTTTCTGGGCAGCCACCAATTGTTGTTCACTCACACAGACAAGTGTGTTGTACAGTACGTTGGTGTATGCCTCTGTGTGTGCTACAAGGTGTGTCTTACTTGCATCAGCTACAGAGAGTCAGGGTTGTAGTCAAATCCACCTTTGTCGAGTCCAAGACAGGTCCAAGACCAGGACTAGTCGAGACAGAGTCAAGACCAAGTCCAAAGAGGATCAAGTCCAAGTCAAGACCGAGTCCAAATGAGAGACATTCAATTCCAAGGCAGAAAAAAAAGAATCCTCTTTTAGACCACTTACTTACCTGTTTATAATTTATGTGATGTAAGAGACAGTATGTAATGTTCCCATTCTTAAACTTATTACTTGTCCTGAAGAATTCATAGTACAAAGGGCTCACTGATGTTGTGTGTCTGTGGCTAAAATGAAAATGATTGATACCTGATGATTGAGGTATATGATGCAGCCAGGCGTATACCAGGGGACCAATCTCAATGCCCGTGGCATCAATGGATTTTGAATTAAACTAATACCGGTTTTCTGAACGAGCACGCTTCATCCATTGTTTTGTTTTGAAGGAGGAAGTTACTTTAGAACAAAAGCATATGGTGCTGGACTCGGTCAAGACCAACTACAATATTTGGCGAGTCCAATGGCTGAGTCCAAGACAAGTCTGAGTCCAAATACCAACGAGTCCAAGACAAGTCCGAGACAACAGCAAAGCGTCTTGAGTCCGGATTCAAGTCCTACAGCCCTGTAGACCGTGATAGTAGAAGTATTCAGGTTCTCAATTCCACAACTCAAAAATACTCCATTATGAGTAAAAGTCAAACATGCAAAAACATACTATCACAGAAAATGTAGCCTACTTTAAGTATCAAAAACAAGGGTACTCATTATACGGACCTGTAAGTGTTGTATTCTGGCATATTACACTATAGGATTGTTATTAGATTTTAAGTTGGTCAAGGTGGAGCTCATTACTTTATACACTGTTAGGTAGTATATAACATTGCATTATATTTAAGAGTTGAGTTTTTAATGTACCTCCAAATTGACTTGAGTATATATATATATATATATATATATATATATATATATATAAGTAAGTATACTTACTTGAGTATATGCACTTTCCATTAGTGGCTACAGACATCGTAGTTTAAGTGATTAAAACTTGCATGGTCAGTTCAATAAACAAGAGAGGCTACATTTACTTCTATGGACCGAACTATTTGCTGCATTATACTTCTTACTACTATCACACTCCAATAAAAACTGCATTAAGAAAAAACAACCTCCCACAGACTCACTCCATTCCATTATAACCTACCATGGATAAAATGAAATAGAGAGGATGCATTATTTCATAGGTATCACAACTCAGCAACATTTTACAGCAGCAGGCACTGAACGGAGCAAAGCTTTATTCAAAAGGACCACAGCTCTTTTGTCTGCAGTAATGAGTAGGGCTGGTCCATTTACAGCTGTCTGACTCTACTGTTGTCCATGCCATTGTTGACAACAACTGTTCTCACTGCGAAACACAGGAGAAAGGTGAGAGTTCGATGCTGGGAGGGGATGCGTATCGGTCATAACATCGGATGGTTAGAGTGGGCAGAGCACCTCATACAATTAGTCAGGAAATCAATGCCACTGTTGGAACATGTGTAAGAGTGACATACTGGCAATAAATCAATGGACCACCCAACCTCAGACACACATGATGACATTCTGATAAATGTGCCCAGTGCAGACTCACACAAATTCTCACAGAATTCAATAATGGTATGCGACAAGCATTGAGGTATCATCAAAAGTACAAATCATGTATCAGTCTTGCAGATTACAGCAGAGCACAGATAGCAGCTCTAAATATTCTGTCTGTCTGTCTGTGTGTGTGTGTGTGTGTGTGTGTGTGTGTGTGTGTGTGTGTGTGTGTGTGTTTGTTTGTGTTTGTGTGACCTGGGTGTGTTAGGCACCTGCAGGGCGTGTCAGGATGTCCACCTCTTTAGCACAAGGCAGTAAACTACCTTTAAGCAGACCAGTCATCTCATTCAACTGGCTGTATGACCCATCTGACACCCGAAGGGGTTTACAGCTCACCCCTGACCCTCACACACACACACACACACACACACACACACACACACACCCTGCACACACCCCTCACATACACACTGAATACAGAGGGAGTGTCCACACCTCAAAAGAAGTTTACTAAAAAGGACCATCCTCTTATGCAGTTATGTCACCTTTTGACCCAAACATCTTCACATCTGCAAAGCAACACTTATTCACACACTCACGCACACACATTAATGCTACCCAACCCTCCTCTATGTCCATGAGCTAACAAGGGCCCATGTGGTGGTCAGCACTATGAGAAACACTGAAGGTTAAAGAAAGCCCCATTGTGTCCACGTCATTATTACACACAAGTACATACACACACACACACACACACACACACACACACACACACACACACACACACACAAACACCAACAGTACAATGGCCGTGGACCTGGGGGTAATAATAACAAAAGAGAAACGAAAAGCAAACATTTTTCTCTATTCTTTTACTAAATAGTTTTACCTCTTCTATTTTCCTCGTCTCAAAAAATGCTTAAAGAACAGTAAGAACAGAAATTCACTTTTTTCTTGAAATGCTCCAAACCCAATAGGCACAAGTAGACATTAACCACAACACAGACAGACACACACACACACACACACACGCTCCTGGTGAAGAATGTTTTGTTTGAGGGTTACAGTCTATGTTACCATCTATGTTGTTTGTGCTGGGACTGATAAAAGTATCACTCTCTTCCCTCTTTCCTCTTCCTAAGGAAAAGATGGTCAGGCTTATGTGACAGTCTCTGAACTTGATTGCACACTTGTTGTGCTAAAAAGGGAGCTAACTAGCAGAAGAAAACGCAAAAAAACACAACGAGTAAAAGAAATGATAAACAAAAGGAAGAATTAACACAAAAGAGAATAAAAGTGTCAACCTGTGAATATGTGTCAGATTATGTGTTTTCTTGGCACTATGGTTCATTTTTGCTCAGGATATATATATATGGAATAGAGCACCATTTATTCCTGTCTGATGGACACATTGATAGCTGAGTTATGTAAATCCATTATCAGTGTGAGTTCTGCCCTTCAGTGTAGGTGAAATAAATCAAGTGACAGGTCATTGCTACAGCATGACTCATCATCACTGCAGTAGTCTTGTCATTCAAACACAAAGCGGACAGTGTTGCGATTCCAATACAAACGCCTCACATACACAGTGTTACGAGTGCTGTTTCTTCTCTGCAGGGGGCACCTGCTCACACATTCCTCTGCCCATGCAAGTTGTGGGAGGTGAGTGTATGTGTGTGCGCAAAGGGGTGGTGTTTGTTGCCGTGTGTGTTCCCAGCTGTTGCCTGTGCAGGTGCTACAGGCAAGCTTGACTCAGTGCGTGTCATTGAAATACTTTATAAAGGTAATTTCAACAACCTCAGACAGGTTTAATCTCTGCAGTCTGTTTTAATGTGTCTGTCCGTGTGTGTGCTTGTACCTCTCAATGTGTGTGTATGTATGTATATATATATATATAAGCATATGAGTGGGTGTGTCTGTGTGTTATGCAGGTCATAAGAGGCTACTGATCTAGGGTCTCTGTGGACCACCCACTGAAGCCCTCTCCTCTAAGCAGCAGATGGAAAAAGAAAGACAAGGATGACAGATGAGTAGAGATATCACCTCAAGAGGGACTGTTGTCTTTTTCATCTCCTCCATATTTCTTCTAACTATAAAACCAGAGCACTTTAACAAACCGAGCACTTTAAGTAGTACAAGCAATGTCAAAGCCAAAGGCCATTTGCCTTTTAACTGCTTAGGAAGCTGGGCAATTCTCACGAGTGTGTATGCGTGTGAGTTAATACATTTCTTCCTGAGTATTGCAGAAGACCCGGTGAATTCACTTCAACTGACGTTCCCACAACCCTTCCCAAGCCACAATGGCTATATAATAGCTGACAGACTTTAAGCCCTTCCTAACACTCAAAAACACAAAAACGTACACCCTGGCGCACACACACAAATTTTAGACTGGCCACATTGTATATTACCAACTACGCCCTTTACAGAAATTAATAAAAACCTAGCTTGGCAGGAAACAATCGATAAATCATCAAGAACGACACACACTTCTTGAGTGAGACTGTGTTAATGTGAACAAAATCAGGGAATGGGAGAAAAGTTTCCTGTACTGTGCTGTATGGTCGACTCACTCAGACTTGTAATATGTGCTGAGTGTCAGGGTCCAACCACCATGGGTATTGTTAGTAAATCATGACGAGTGAGAGGTGCTAGCCACATCCTGACCACACACACTAAAACACACAAACCCCTCTACCCTTCCCAGAGAGGCCAGACTGCGCAGACACCCTTTAAAGGAGTGGTGTGGGTGTGTGAGTGTTTTACAGGAATGTTTGTGTGCAACAAATGGGGGCAGAGGACTATTCTTGCACATGATCACACAGCTCCTGTGCAAACACCAGACTGAGTGACAAATCTGTTCTCGTTCTCCTTTTCCCACTGTAGGGTCTGTCTGGGTGCGATGATGGCGGCCCGAGCATGTGTGCGGGCCCTGACGATCTTCATCGACTACCGACATTTGTTCCCTGTCAGACAGATTTTCACTCGACAAAATATCTGTTTACTGCCCGAACCTTTACCCTTTTTTATTCTTGCCCCAACTTTTAGTTCTTGTAAATCCTGTCTTATGCCAAGATAAACAGCAACCCCTTGCTTTGCCTGCTCAGGAAACCCCATGACCACATATGGCTAGACAGATATTTCATTCAACTGCTTGCCAAGTGTTTAGAGTTTGGACTATCCAAACCCTTAAGCTAGGAACACACACACACACACACACACACACACACACACACACACACACACACACACACACACACAGTTTATCTACCCTGGGACAACTCCCATTCTCCAATTTCAGCCTGTGAAGTCTCAGAAGGGTTTGCAAAAATTGCAGGGTGATAATTAGCTATGCTTTACCTTTTTGCCTCTTGAGAGAAACATTGGAAGAATATAACACACACCATAATGAAGATGAGAAGGGGCTGGGGAAAACTTGTGTAAAGGAGCAATTGTGCATGAAGACAGTGATGGTATTTCAAGAAGCAAATGGAAAAAGAAAAAGACCTCCATCAGCCATCCTCTCAGCAGTTTGATACCCAGAGATTATTGTGCATATTTAAAATCGAGGTTCAGCCTCCTGGCGCGAACACGCGTGTGTGTGTGTGTGTGTGTGTGTGTGTGTGTGTGTGTGTGTGTGTGTGTGTGTGTAATGATGCCTTCCCCAGCCGTTGACTCTGAGCTACAGCTTCCCAGGAGCCAGACTCCAACAGAAGCCCTGTGCGGGAAGTCTCTGGCTGACCCTCGACCAGAGGAGACCTGGCAGGATGCACAGAGAGACGACAGCTGAGACGGACGAAAGAAAGGAGAAGAAGCAAAATAAGTAAGGAGAAAGTTTGGAAGACAGGAGACGGAGGGGAGGCCAGTTTTTCAGATTCGATTTTCAGACTGTGGTGACACACAAACCGGCTTGCAGACATGCATGCACTCATACGTGACAAAGATAGCCCAAACAGAGAGCCAGAGAGTGTTAGATGGAGAGCTGCATGCATAAAATGCACAAGCCAGGGCATGAATAGTAATTGACCTCATTGTGCAGGCCAGCTAAATGCTGACCTCACCACTCCAACACAAGTTGGTCAGAGGGTAATTACGGTCTTCAGAGCAGAAGTGCACTAGAGCCAAGAACCACAAGGCAGGTTCATCTCCTGCTCTGTTTCTTTCTACTTCTGTTTTGCTTTTTCTTCTCTGTGCTTGTCACTGTCTCTCAATCCCTCCCTCCCTGCCTTTAATTTTCCACTTTGCTTTGCTCGCTGTCGGTATCTGTCAGCACTGAGCCAGGTAGATACATTGGGCCCACTTTCGGCACCTACAAGCGTCTTAATCCCCACATGTTAAACCATTTAAAAAAAACACATTAATAAAACTCTGCTGGTAAAGTTCTTAACGTAACAGCACAGTGTGCCACACCTTGTAAAAGTCCAAATGTTTCAAGTAAAATAGTTTTGAAATCAGGGCCCGTGTTTCTTCTCTATCCATCAGTGGTTAGGAATTTATATGCAAATGCTGGCAAAGACACATACAAACATAAAAAAATACAATGTTACTCCCCTCTGCAGGAGATGATGATGGCATTTCAAGACTTGTGTGCAAAACACAGGGAGCAGCAATAGACAAATAGTGGAACGAAGAATAAAGAGAAACTCTGGGGAGGCGGGGGAGGAGAGCGAGATGGAGCTCTTGGGAGGTTTCCATGGGGTCAAGACAAGAAGAGGGGCCTCCACTAAATATTGTCTCTCCCAGCATGGGACTGGAGATGATAGCTATCCATCCAGACATGATGAATATCAGGGATTCTTTTCCTCTTTTCTCTCTCACACACACAGCAGATATCACAACAGACATCCTAACAGACATCTCAAGTGATTTTTGGTGTTCTTTGAGAGTGTGTGCGTGTGATGGCTGTTCTGTGTGTGTTATCTTCCGTCTATTCAGACACTGGGATAGAGCCACAATGTTATCAGAGCCACAGAGACGCATCAAAGCATCTCCTCCCTGTGCTTTCACATGTGCGATTGTCTCTCTGTTAACTGCCATAAAGTGTTCCATTGTTCTCCCGACATCCGACTGCCTCTCTTTTGGATCCTGTCTGCAGACTTCATGTCAAAACAAAGCCTGTCGGCATAACGAAATAAAACCAACTTTGTTGACCTGCTTTTATAAAACCACCTCAATGAGTAAAAACTGTTTACACTCCAGCTGGGGCTCAGCTGACCGGCTGGGTGGGTGTTGCAGTATTTATGACTTGCTGACCCTCAGGCTGACTCCCTCCCCTTTACCCACCTTAAACTCCTGACACAGCTGCCCCTTCCACCCCATCATGCAGACACACACACACCCCTTCTTAGCACCTGACTGGACTGCTGAAAGGCTCCTTCTACATCACTGGTGGAAAAATTCTCTTCCAAAAAACAAACTAAAGACAAAGCATGGAATTGTTAAGAGTTTGCTTAATGGCAGAAAGGTGTGTTGACCTCTCCAGCTTCACGACTTCCTCCTTATTGGCCTCTGTCAGAGTGAATGCCTGGCTGGGTCTTACATTATATATTTAACTACTGTCAAGCTGCCTTTCAGAGTGCCTTTACGGCACCTTTTACAGAAGCACCATAAGGCCAGGGCATCAACACGCAGACACATGTATATACAGTACATTATGTGTGCACTGTATGGACTGTTACCTAATGTGAAACACATGGATAAAAATGAGAATGCTTGTTCAATAGAGCCAAAATTAGTCACACTTTTGTCCACAGGCCCCGCGGTTGGAACAAATGTCTAATCCTAACATGTTTAATGATCCCAATGGGCTAACATAGTGTTAAACAGAGTCAGGTTTGATGAGCTGATGAACATGTTGGCATTTTTAGAGGCTGTATTCTGCTCTTTGAGGTGGAGAAGAAAGGAAAGCTTTGAGGGGTACTCTGCACTGGCTTAAGTCATGGTCTGTTTAACTGCTGTCTGACTGACTTCCTCTGCAACCTCCACTCCTCTGCATATACAGAGACACATACCAGCACAAAGACACACAAGATACTATTAGTCCAATTCATATTCACACATTATGTGCTGACTAGTCTCGTATTGCCAGACTTATCTCCACAGTTCTGCTGAGGAGGGTCTGGCTAGTCCACACTTTCCTGGATAGGAGAAAAACATGCTCTGGTTTATTGGCATTTCTTTAAACCAATCACAATCGTCTTGGGCATCGCTAAGCACCGGACGGAGCAACGGTGCCTCTGCAAAATAGCCTCAGGAAAGAACATGTTTTGGTGGAACGTGTACGTTCAAAAGTTGTTTTAGTGGTGCAACACAAAACTCAGGTTAGACAGATAGTCTAGCTAGCTGTCTTGATTTACCCTGTAGAGATCTGAGGAGCAGTCAACAATAGTCCTCATTAATCAAGCAGTTTAAAATTCCAAAGAAAGCGGAAAGTGAGGGACATCCAGCAGAACCGGAACAATCCCGTAAATGAAACGTCGACCGACACCACGCACACTGCCGAATTAGGTTTAAACACGGAAAACAATGTGCACCCATCTTTACAAGAAAAGCATCATCTTCACAGGGACTTAGCTGTTTGACATAAGTTGAACGAAAGAAAATTCCATCCTCAAACAAGGCATCCTTTTCATGTGTGAATTTTCACCACATACAACCCTATTCCCTCTTCTATCTTCTCCCGCCATCCCTCCAATGCTCAATAGGCATATTATTTCAATGTTGGAGAGGAAACTTGGCCACCATCGCTGGAGTAGATTATGTCCAGCACTGTCAATGACCCTGCAGTGGCTCACAGATGACCAACACAGATAGACAGACACAGAGAGGGAGGCGGCCAACACAGAGAGACACAGCAGATGTAGCTCAATAGACAGAGCCTATTAATTCACCAAAAACATTCAAATGCAAAGTTCAACACATACTTATATGGACATGTGCACACAGTTATACATATACAGATGTAACCCAAACAACCCAATAGTAGGAACATACCCAAAAAGACATATCCTGTACAGACACGCACTAACACAAACAAATAGGTCAGAGTTTTCTTATCGCAGCAGCCTTACGCGTGGGCAGTCAAGCGGTACAATTCTTGTCCACCACACAAACACAACATAGACTCAAACCCAAACATACTCCTCAGGATTTTCAAAGGAAACACATAGATGTGGTGATTATATGTAATAAGGAGCCTCTTAAGTCTGCAGCGGAAATACAGGCCAGCCTGATGAGGACTGTTCCAGCTCTGTCTGCGTCCACTAAACATTATCTAAACCTTTATACGTTTATGCACACCAAACCCTAAATAACAGTGTGTGGCAGGGAGTCACACCTCCAGTTCACCATCTTCTTTTGGTTTCCTATGTGATCTGAACTGATTATTTTGGTTCCAGGAAGAACACATGTGGTGCATGTGCTGTGCAGATCTTATTGACAGAAAAAGACTAAAGGCTACGGCCAAGGGTGTCCCGTCTTGACAGAGTCTGTTTTCCTGTGCCCACATGTGTTCTCCATATGGCCCTGCTCTAAATGTGCCCCTTCCCTCCACTAACCACGAGGGAATTCCAGGAAGCCTTACTGTACATGGTTTGGTCTAAATATGCAGTGTAAGCCGCTGTGGCTTTTTTAATCACCACGTGTCTATCTGGCTGACCTTGACCCAACAGGTGATGTTTTTTGGAGATGGCACTGGTTGCAGGGTTGCGGATGGAAAAGCAAAGGTTTTGGAAAATAAAAATGTAAATGTATGCTGGGTTTCGCTACACACAGAAAGTGGTAATTAGAAAGAGGACATGGTAAATATGGGTAAATAGGATAGATGAACAGACAAACTTCCAAGGTGAGGGCAGGAGCCAGAGAATCAATGTGGGTTGAGAACAACCTTAAAAAACGGTAAAGAGAAAGAGATCAAAAGCAGAGAGTCAATATGAAGTTAAATGAGTCTGGTGCGGTTTTTTGGAGACTGGAAAATAGATGACCAGGTTTGATAGAGCATAACAATTGTCAGCATATCAAATCAGAGTGACTTTAAATGACTTCACAGTGGTTTGGTTATCAGCAAGACTTGGGGGAGGGGCAACTTTCAAACAAGATTCAAACAAGCTGCTGAGCTTCGATGTTTATGATATGTGTTGTAGCTGACTACGTTGCAGGCTTGACACATAAACAAACACATTCCAGTGTCTGACAGAGAGAGACGGGACAGTTGAGAGAGGGGAGGGTGGTAAGAGAGAGAGAGAGAGGAGGGAAGAAAGAGAGAGCCAATGAGTGTTACCTCTATTCATGGTGGCAATGAAAACTTATAGAGACATCCTGCATCTATTCCTGTCACAGGAAGGTCAATGGACTTTTCAAGAAAGTAAGAAAAAGCAGAACCCTCTCTTTCTGGCGCTTTCATTCCAAAGAGAGCTGCATCTCCAGGGTTGTTTCAGTCAATCAGGACTAGACACCCCCGGTGTCTCCTCTTATCACTCTGTAATTGGATGCCTGTGTTAATTGTCACTCAGCCTGCCCTCAATCCACTCTGCTGACAGAACAGGCAAATCCAGGCCAATACACACACAAAACAAACACACACACACACACACACACACACACACACACACACACACAGTCCCTCTCTCAAAAGCCCAGATACCATCAGTGTCAGAGGAAAGAGACAGATATGGTAGAGACAGCAAGACATCAAAAGCAAAAACATTCAGAAGAAGTATCAAAGGCTGCGGTGGCCTACTTATGACTGAAGGGCAATATATCACACATACAAACCCACCTACATGCACGCACACCTCAGTTAACCTGTCATGATGGGCTTTTGCCTACTGAACCTGGCACTCTCACCAACAAGCTTGTCATAGAATCCACAGTTCCTTTTCCATTCCCGTTCTTGTTCTCTCTCTCTCTTTTTCTCTCTCTCTCTCTCTATCCAAATCCTCCTACTGGAAAATTGGCTGGCTGTTTGGGGTGTTGGAGAAACTGTTTCCAAACATCATGCAAGCTGTGAACTATTGCTCAACCTGTAGAAGATAGTCTGTGAGGCTGCTCCTGATTGCACAGTGTAAGGCAAGGCAGCTTTATTTGTATAGCACAATTCAGCAACAACGCAATTCAAAGTGTAAGCCACAGGTCTATAAAAGACAAGTTATTCTTACTGATATATTTATATTTAAAGGTCTTTTGGCTCTAAAACCAAACTGGAAGGCACTCAACAGTAAAGAAGCAGGGATGGAAGTCCTTAACAGTGTGTCTTTGTCCACTTATTCAGTTTGCTTACTCCACCCTCGATACATTCACAACCTTAGTAGTCACGCAAGTCAGAAGGAAAAGCATCTTCTTCTCTCTGCCTGCTTCTATCTGAAAGTGAGTGTGTATTTGCTGGGGAGAGGCATCAGTGTACAGAGGATTTTTTTCTACCCATAGAGGTTTCTTTGCTAACATTGACCTTGTATTTCAACTATAGTGACAGTAAGATCGATAGTAAAAATGCCTGCATCTTCCTTATTTTTTATCTATATTATGACGGATTGATGTGATCATAAATGTGTAAATGTGCACGTCTACTTGTAAATGAATATTTTTCCGTACATAAGCGTTAAAAAAGGAAAAGGGGCCAGAAGAGAAGAGCCATGTGTACAACAGTGTGTCTACAGACAGAGTTTGCTTTTCCAGTGCAATATATCTGGGCTTTGCCATTCAGGCTCCACACACTGCTGCTCTGACTCTGCTGGACAAAGACGTCACTGATGACAAAAAGCTCACTCTTTTAACCCGTTTACAAAAACAACAGTTTAGACTTGAAAGAAAAAGGAAAGAAAACATCAGTTTCCTAGATTGACTGAAGAACATCCAAAAGAAGCCATGTCCTTTTTTTATTTTCAGTGCCGGTTGATGGAAGTACATACACACACACACACACTCTTCCTCAGCTGCAGAGATTTGGCCTGGGTACATTGATCCCAATTAGAGATCATCTCTTCCTCAAGTGCTCTATCGTTCCATGGCTCCATCTAGCCAAGTCAGTATGCCTCCAACAGATTTCACAGGAGATCACAGCAAGGGGTTATTATATCCAATCCCTGGTCAATCAAATCTGTTTCCACTTAAACGACACACTCCCTGAACCCCTTCCATGCTCTCTCTCTCCTCACTTTCCCCCACCAGTCTGCCCATCTGATCCGTTTGTGTGTAATTAAATAGTACAACCAAATCCCCGATGAAATGGTTCTGTATCGACTACAGTAACTGGCTTCAATTCTGTTGGAGCACACATGCAGAGAAGCTGATGCATGCCAGCTAATGCCTATTAGCAATTAGAACTGTGATGGTTGGCATTGATTTTTCAGGGGTAAGGAGCAGGAAAACTGATGATTTGTGGTTTGACAGAGACTCAAAGAGTTTACTCTTTGTGAGCTCTGTACAAATGTTTAAAAGCAAGGCGGAACGTATCTGCTTTGGCCTTGCCACAGAAACAACCAAATTATAAGACTGAGTGAAGTACTGTATATGTCTTTTTTTTGTCAACCATATGTTGTAACACTTAATCAAACCATCTCTGTCTTAAATAACTGAGTAAGAGGGTTGTGTAGCTGTAAAATGGATAGTATTTTAATAACAAGCACAGATGTCTGACTGACTTCACTTGGTTTAGGCGATGTCTGGGGTGGGTACAATAGTAGCTTATTATGCAAGTGGTCTTTTATGCAGTCTCAATTACAGTATATTTTTAATTGTCAGGTCAAATTATGACATATGACAGATAATATTTTTTTAATGGAATTCATTTGGAGCATTTACTCAAATAGCTTTTTGAAAAGATTACATAAGACATTTTACACTTAACTTGCACAAGCCATTTTTGTTATGTCGCCATCCTATCCCTTTTTTTTCCTTTTTGGCTTGTCTAGCCATAGCTACTGATTGAGCGGACATGATGGGACAAAAATGATACAAGGAAGCGCCACTGATTGACCTGTGCAGTCAAAAACAAAGTTGGCTTTTCAGCCCCAGTTCATGGCTAACAGCACCACCATACAAATAATTTGTCCTAAGCTTCATGAACACCAAGAAGAGTAAAACCTTACCAGGCCCACTGTGCATCTCTGCATATTTAAGTCGATTTCTCATTTCCACCTTAATAAAGGAAAAGCAAATTAATGTGTAAAAAAGCATTTAAAGCTTTAGTTTGTCACCCCCGTGAGGAATTCTAAGTAACGACAACAACACTGTCGGCGTATCCACATGACTCAAGCTTTTGGTGATCGCGCACCACCCCCACCCTTCCTCCACGCAGTTGCTACTAGCGTTTATCCGTCAAATCAAGGAGGACACAGACGATTAAAAAAACATGATGGACTCTTCAGAAGAGGTAATTTTCTTTAAATTTGTATGTCGTCTTCGTCTCTAAAGCTGAACGCTGCTTTTCTCAGCGGTGACGTAAAACACATCACTCGAGCTTTTGCGTGCAAATGTCACCGGACTACACCATTTTGTAAACATAGCCATACTGAGAAATACAGAGAGAGTTTTGTTGAGCTGATAGGCTTAATTAGCTTTGTATCAACTCATTTGGCAATGGCTTGAATGTAACAGACATTCATTAATATAAAATAGTTGCGCACTACAGCTTTAAATGACATTGACAATTCCTATATCATCGCTAATGCCTAGTTCACACTACATGACTGAAGCCCTGATTTTCCCCTCAACGATCAGCAGCGATGAACCAACAGAAGATAAAACAAATAAGATTGTCTTCTTTGTTTTATTGCTGCAAAACGGCGCACCAACATTGAGCAAATAAATCCTGTCCCGTGTCACTTTCCGCGGACACCATACATACACTTGGAGGATTCCTCCTGGTGAAAGATCTTGTAGTGTGTGACCTCCTGTCGCCGGTCAGTCATGTAGTGGGAAAACCACAACAACTTCAAAACTCCCGATTACAAGACAGCAGGTTGTGTAGTGTGAACCGTACAGAGATCTGACAAGCCTGAAAGTCGTGTAGTGTGAACTTAGCTTAAATGAGTAACTGATTGAGCGAGTCTAACTGTGTCCACTGGCATCATGGCAAAAATGGCAACATTTTCTCTAAATCGTAATTTTTCTATTAAGAAACACTTGCTCATTGGGCGCCCTGGTAGCTTACCTGGTTGAGCATGCACCCTATGTACTAAGGCTCAGTCCTTACCGCAGCGGCCGCGGGATCGATTCCGACCTGCAGCCCTTTGCTGCATGTCATTCCCCCTCTCTCTCCCCTTTCCTGTCTGCAGCTCTCCTGTCATAAAGGTCTAAATTGCGCAAAAATATTCATCTTTAAAAGAAGAAACAGTTGCTCATAAAAGTATGACTACCACTGACTTTTAACCTCTGACCCTCGACACCCAACACTCAGAGTTCAGTGTTCTCATGACCAAGCCAGACTCCAATGCAGGTGCATATGGCAGTGCTGTCTCTAAGCCAGCCTTCACACAGAGATGATGTGAAGCACAGTGGTTGCTTTCAATAAAACCATTGCTAGCATCCAGGCAATGCACTAAGCTGCCTGGTCCAAGATTCCAGCCATCTTCCAGCCAGTCTTCCTGCTTCCCTCATTAGGTACTCCGGCTGAAACCCCAAACCAACATGCAGGACAGATTCCCTCGAGAACCATAGCCAGGACTCAGTGGTAACGCATGTGACACACTGGCTGCACATTTTCCAATCCAAACAAGCCAAAGAGGCTCAATACCAATCTGAACTTTCCTGTTCTCTCTGGATAGACTCAACATTTACTCTCCAAGAATGTGATTAGAAAGAATAAATCAAGATGCAAAGACACAGATGCTTTTAAGTTAGCTGTCACTATTTCTGTGTCCCCCATGCCCTTTTTCTGTCATTCCTATCTTTATTTGCCTTCTCCCTATCAGTGCTTTACTGTAAACAGTTTAAGGAGCATGACTCATGTTGCTGTAATGCAATAGGAGGAGCGTGGCTTGAGATCAAAATGATGACTGTGAAGGTTCAAGGAAGAGAGATGAGCGAGGACGGGCTACACGCGAACTGTAGGAAAGTAAACTAAAGTGTCAAAGGACGTGAAATCAATGTGAGGTTCCTGAATCAATTCCACTGGTTTTACTTGACAAATCATTTGCACGGCCATATCTGTGAAAGCATTACTCACGGTTTTCCAAGAATAGTCTATACCCACACAAATGCATTTAAGCACCCACAGATGAGCACATTGAAACACATGTGCACACCAGCACTCTAATGGGTCAGTGTTTTCACAGCTGGGACCAGACAAGAAGCCAGCGCAAACAGTGACATTGACCATCTGTGTGTGTGTGTGTGTGTGTGTGTGTGTGTGTGTGTGTGTGTGTGTGTAAGTGGAACGTGCACATAACACTCTCACACACAAACATAAATAGTGATGTTTTGTGACGGATTAACCCTTATTATCTACTTAAGCTATATGGCTTATGGTCTTAACTCTATGCACACACTGACAGGCTGATGGTGCTCACAAGGTTAACCTAAATGAATCTGTACAGTTATTCGGGCCAAACACAGGCTTGATGTCAATGCCTGGGCAAATTTTCAGCATGCCTATCACACAAGGATGAACGTAAGTCTATTTCACCATAATATTAATGTCCTGTTATGTTTTCCAAAACCGTATTTGATCCTGCTCCAGATTTGCGGGGAGGGAGTGTATTTTCAGAGTGCTGGTTTCCCCATCTGTGTGACCACAGTGCTGGGCTGTTCTCCCTGCATCCTTCTGCCCACGGTTCCCACGCCTCTTTCTGGGCTAAATACATATTTAGGGAAATACTGAGCAGCAAATCATATGTCCTGCTTTCTCATTGCACCCCAAACCCATTACTCACAGCGCTTTACTACTGTTATAGAGCTGGAGAAGAGAAACTGAACTTTGCTTTTTGTTATTACTGGACCAAATCAAAGTTTATTTATCCAGGTAAATTGTGCCGGGCATGAATGCTCCCTTTCAGATAGTCCCTTCATCAGCTACATACAGTTGTACAGATTAAAGCCATAGAGCAGCCCTTTGCAACCACAAACTTCTACTAGTTTGCAACTATGAGAACATTGCAAAAGTTTCACAAAAACTCAAATGGGGCTACATTTGGAAACTGTTCTGCCAGCCAGACCAGAGTTTAACTGACATCTGTGTGCCAGTCATAATGACCAATATATTCATAGCCACTTCCACTGTCCATTAGTAAAGCTACTACTCTGCACTTTAAAATGCCCGACAGTACTATCAACACAAGTTATACCAGGAAGCTTGTGCTATTTCCTTGTGAGGAGAAATGAATGACAAATGGATTCCTTTGTATAGCAGCACTGTGCAGTGAGTTCAACCAGTGTTGTGGAGCCATTTGAACGCATGCAGACTAAATGGGTTTCAGGAT
Organism: Sander vitreus; assembly: GCF_031162955.1. Classification (NCBI taxonomy): domain Eukaryota; kingdom Metazoa; phylum Chordata; class Actinopteri; order Perciformes; family Percidae; genus Sander; species Sander vitreus. The sequence goes on from NC_135862.1 coordinate 23,420,022, forward strand.
ATGTGTGTGTGTGTGTGTGTGTGTGTGTGTGTGTGTGTGTGTGTATCTGTGTTTACGTGTATGTGCTTGTGCGAGTGTGTGCATGAGCAATGAATAAGATCCTGGCACATCACAACCGGGTTCCTCTAATGCACTCCCTGTAGACGAGAAGAAATAAACAGATAAAGAAGAAGTGGACGTGAACGTGGACACAATAGCAAAGAAAAAAAGAAGAAAAAGAGAGAGAGAGCCAAGAGCAAGAGTGAGCAAGAGAGGGCAGGATGAGGGAGTTTTCAGAATTGTTATTGGAGCCGTAGAAGTCATTTCTGACTTAAAGAGTTCCAGATGTGGGCCAGACCCTGAGAAAGAGAGAGAGCCGAAGATACGGAGAGAAATCAAAGGGGAGGAGTATTTATCACACTGTACCCTTCCGTATGATCAGAAGTATAACCTTTCGTTCTGAGTCGATCTGGTTTTGGAGCAGAAAGTGGATCTTTGCTTTTGTGTCCACTGATAGTTGTGGTGAATGGGGGGGGGGATGTCAGGTGGTAAGGTGGTAGAGGGGTATGTGGCTTGGACAGCCCAGTCTTGGGCCTATAAAAAGCTAGGGTGGTCAGTCAATAATGGCCTGTTGTTATTACACACACACACACACACACACACACACACACACACACACACACACACACACAGGTCTTTCTCAAAACCAATGACTGAGCTCACCAAAATAGGACCCAACCAAAAGACATCCGGTTAAATACTGGGACAAAAGATGCTCTTTAACTTTTTTTAATTTAGCAATAAAATAGCTCTAACTCAAGCATATGGCCATATAACGGGCAAGTCCAATGCACTGCACTCTATTGTTTTTAACACTTGCAGGCTTAAATGGAGTGCACCTTATGAAGAAACAACTTGAAGCTGCACATAATATGAAATGTATAAGGTGTCAGTGAATGAGTGTGTGCACGCATGTGTGCAAGTACTGTGTGTTAAGTGCCGACCTTTAGGAAGTTGGCATTGTTACAGCATTAACATGCACGCCATACTTGCACAGAAAGGTGCTCCTGCATGATAACGTCTTAATTTAGTTTTAGATCAATGGTAAGCCTACGGCCCAGTCATAATGGCTATCTCCAGTTATTTTCTCTGTCCCTCTCTCTCTGTTATGTATATGTGTATGTACATGGATGTGTACTATGCCCAGCTTCCCCAGCATTTTTTCCACTCCCTCTGTGTTGGGCTAAGCTGCACGATCACACAACAAAAGGCTATTGTGCTGTAGTAAAAAGCTCTGCTCCGGGGAGCTGGTAGTGGGCCACAAACAAAGGCTGGTTACAATGTCCCAACACAAGCTCATGAATCAACTCAACGCTGGGCCGCCAAAAGCTGCCACGAAAGAGCGCTATGAGTCTAGGGTTTGACAAAGAGGGAAGGGATAGAGAGTTGATTAAGGAGGGATGTGAGGGTGGAGGAAACAAATGGAGGACAGGGAGCAGGATGCACAGCTGGAGCTGGAAGAGAAAGCAGGAAGAGAGATGATATGTGGACATGGTGGTGGGTGAAAGGGATTTGTCCAACAGGAGGAGAGAGGGATGAGGAAATGGAAGAAGGGGGAGGATTTGAAAGGAGTGCAGCCAACACAGCAGGAGGATGAAAGGTGAAGTCAGCGTAAACGGAGAGCTGTGTCAACAGACAAGCCTCCTGCCTGTGCTCTAAAGGCTCTCTGCACCCCAAATCACAATAACAAAACAATAGTGACATGTGAGGACTCAATCTGACCGATGAGAGAGAAGTAGTTAATTAAATGTGGCTGTTCAACACAGAATGCAGCAGTCGTTTCTCCTCGTGCGACCTTGGTCAGAGAGAAAATACCTTCTTTGTTCGTATCTGATGCCTCTGTTCTGTTTTTTTTTTTCTCCTATTCTGACAGGTCAAATTAGCAATGGATCCATCAAACGCTCACGCACAAAGAGTTGCTTTTGTATCCAGCAACAGGCCACATTTCACCTTTTCCTCACTGTGAGGGAGTGGAAAGTGGTGACCAGCACTCTGGAAGGAGTGTGTCTGACAGAGAGAAAAAACGTTTGGGGTGAATTTTGACATCTATCACCACACAGAAAAACATTGAAAGCTGTCATTTATATCACAGAACAACCGGTCAGTATGTTGGTTTAATTGCACTGGGAAAAAATAAATAAAAAATACTTAAAATATATTTACCATTGGCGTTCTTCCCGCAGATCAGGTGCTCATAGTGCTGCAGGACTCCCCATAGCTCCGCGTCATTGTTCACCACCCCCTCCAAGGCCTCTGTGCTCACAGGGGCGCATGCTGACCCTGAATCCGGCCCTGAATGACCCCTCTCGGCCATCAGCACCCTGGCTCCTATCTCCTCCACCAGAGCTTCCATGCATGCGGTCAGGCATATAGCTGCGTACTCATGGATGCGTACGGAGATGCGGGTGTCCACCATCCAGCGGAAGAAGCGTCCCACGGAGAAGGAGAGGCCGCAGCGGGCGGACTTGCCCTTCCTCAGCAGCTCCCCGGCGCTCATACTATACATGGAGATCGCCTTGACCGTAGCAGAGACGCAGTGGTCGGCCAGGGACCAGCTGAGCACCAGCCTCATGGCGCTCTGCACCTCGAAGCGTGTGCAGCGGCAGTGCATGACGCTGAGCCGCTGAGCCTCTCTGGAGATGCGGATGAGAGCCCTGCGGAGGAGAGCGGACAGCCGCCTCACGGCCTCCGGAGAGAACACAGGTGTAGGCCCCCCTTTAATGCTCCCACTCCCGGCCACTTTGCGAAGTATCTTGGCCACCTCCTCTTCGGTCCAGGGAAACTCTTCCAACTCAGGTAAGCGGGGACACTTGGAGAAGATGTCCTCCGGATCTTCGGGGAGGACAGTGTTGACCGTGTCCCAGCTGTTGTTCCTGCTGTTCATGGAGCCGGAGTAGTACCACCAGTTGCCCCGGTGAGGGGCCGTCGTGAAGGCCTGGGAGTTTGACTTGGAGGAGGACAGGCTGAGGGATTTGCAGGAGTCCCCCGCACCGTAGCCAGAGTCCAGCGTCAGGTCCTCCAGGGTTTTCATGTGGACATTGATCAGACCAGCCATTATTGTGAAACTGCGCTTTGGAGAGTTTGGGATGGGCGGCAAAAAAAACCTCGTCAACGGTTTACCTGAAGTCAATCAAGTAGCAGTCGAAACTCCCCGCAGAGCTGGATGAACTGGTTACACCGCGGCACACTTCTCAGTCATGCTGACAAACATCGTTCAGTGCAGGACAGCGAAACAACACAACTGTACGCGCAGATAAAATTCTACTGAAAATGTCATCAAAGCTACCCTAAATTGTTGTTGTTAACGAACGGGACAGGCAGGGAAATTAAAAGACGCACCAGTCTCACCTTTCCCCGGGCAGGGCAGGGATTTAAACTTTCCTCCAGTCTGTCTCTTTTGAAACACGACGAAGTCTCTCCCCGCTCTCTGAATGGAGTCAGACCCGGGTTCCCTTATTAAAACATGTCCCGTGTGGCCGCTTAACAGACCGAAACTGTTTCGTTTTTGCAGATAACCGTGGAAAAGTCCGAGACTACCTCACCGCTCTCCCGTCCCGGTGCTTGGTCAGGAACAGCCTGCCGGGGAGACACTCAGCTCGGGTGTGTGAAAGGAGGGACCGCTGCTGAATGACAATACGGAAGCTGCTCGAGCACCAATCAGGAGAGGGCCGACTTCTGCGGGCGGCCAATCAAGACCCACTCCAATTCTTTCCTAAATTTGGGAGAATAAGTAAACTTTGTTTTTCCTCAAAGGAGCATCAAACAAACTTCCTCAACTTGTGTGACCCACATATTTTTACATTCACACAAAGTCCTTGTAATAGCTTCATATTACTTCGACGCTTTTACACGTCTTTATTTGTTTCTTCTTCTTCTTTTACCACAAATTGCAGTTACATATAATAATGTATAATCTAGGCTAGTTGCCAGAATAAATCCATGGTATAGGTGTTCCCCATTAGTTATTATATTGATGGGTCTGGGGAAATTCTTCTTTACCTGGAACCAAAATGCACACCAAGCAGACTTCGGTTATCTCCTTATGTTGACTCTGGGGGACTTGCACATTAGCTAATATCTCACCTGCAGCCTGTGACAAAAATTGAATCTATAACGTTCTTGGTCATAATGCAAAATGTGGAGTATTGTTTTATTTGATTAGGCTTAGGGTTTTCACTGAAAGTGCATTTTAAAAGCTTATTTAGGATTGTAAGGAAGACAGATGTGTTGTAACAGCTTAAATAAGTAAGCTTCATTTTTCTTTTTTAAAGGTTCTCAACTAATAAATTGTGTATTGGCTCATATGGTTTGTACCCAGTCCACTACTTGATGCTCATTCAGTACCAGTTCAGCAGAGGTAGTGCCAAAAAGGTGTTAGCTCTTGCTTTTTAAAACAAACTTTGAGCAAATCCCCTTACAAAACTTCAGTTTTAAAGCATTGTGCGGCCCTGTTTGTTGCTTCTGGTTCAGTGCTTTAACATGCTCGAGGTAAAATAAAGCAAACATGTTGAAGAGGCCTGTGACTACCTGCTTCTCATCACTCCACACTCACATAGACAGGTCGGGTGTGTCTCCACTAGGGCAGAGTCCAACACTGTTGCATAATGGGTTTAGGGCTGAACACTCACCCTGCATGTCTGTGAGACTGCAACACATTGTGAAAGAGCCTGCAATGAATATTTTCTCGCACATACAGACCTTGTGTTATAGGACATATTATACTATGTATGCACTTAAGTGGAAAAACTGACTCTCAAGCACACACACTCTCAGGCGTCATGGTCTATGAATCACGGTCGGGGGAAATGAGTAGAGAGTCAACCTTTCAGTCCAGTTAACCTCCCTCAGTTTTGTGTTATTAGTCAAAACTCCTATAAATGAGATCAGAAGACACACAGGGCGTAGAGGAGATCACAGGAGGTTAGCACTTGCCTCATCCAGACCTCATGTAGCTGTGGTGTGGACAGCGTTTACCTCATGGTCTCTCTGTGTGCGTGCATGCTCAGGGCAGACCACCACCCAGAGCAAAGTGGCACACAGGGGGAGCAACAACTCAAAACAAAAAAATGATTAAACATGGTCCGGAAAACATTACAGCTCTGTTGGAGTTCAAAATGTTAGTTTCCTAATGTTTGCTTTTCTCTCTGCATTGGCCATCATAATACACAACAAATGAGATATTAGATTGATTTAACTTAGAATGGGTAACTGGATAGTGATGTCAGCCTTAATCAGAGAGTAAAAACAGAGTGAGGGTTGCAGAAGGTTTTAACATGATGTCATATTTACTTTGCATTTGTAGCTTGTAATACAAGTACATCAGAGCCTGTTCAAATCTTGGCAAAATGTACTTTTAGTAATCAATATAAACATGTCTTAATCTAGCTGAATATACCTTATTTATACTTTTTATTTTTTAAAAGCTCAAGAATTAGGTTTGACAGGTCAGTTCGAGTTTTTGAGCCACATTCACTTCTTTTAGGCTCTATAGTGAATTGTTAAGTTGTTTTTTTTACAAACCCATTGAGCTTAATACAACCCTTTGTTGGAACAAAAAAAGTCTCAAGTCACCTAACTGGCATGTTTAAAATGAACTTCTCCTATGTGGTTAAGAATGGTTAAATTGTTTGCATAAATGAAGTGATCCTTGTGTGTCTAGGAGGGGGGTTTTGCACTCTAGCAATGTTCATCTGTCTACTCACTCATATTGTGTCATTTCTCCTCCACTGTATCAACCCAGCCCTCGCTCAAAATATGTATATTATTTCCTCATTTGCATGTGTTTGAAGCCATTCAAACATTGTATATCAGCAGGTATGTACAGTATGTATGTATGGATGGATGGAGCACCACCATGTGGTCAGATAGGGAATAGAGTTGTTAGAACTGATTATTTCACATACGTTTTACACGAAACAATACAACAAAGCAAAAAGACGAAAAAAACATCTGAAAAATGATCTGGACGTAAGCATAAAATTTTATTTGCAAAAAACCAACAAATCAAAATAAAAGTACAATACATTCTTAAAACATTTTCTCTACAAAACAATTTCACAGAAATTACCTTGGAATGTATATTCCTATTTTTCATCTTTATGTTTCTTATATATATAGTCTTATATTGAATGTGTTTCTTTTGTTCTTTAAATAGTCCCGTTTCAGTGTCAAATGACGTACAGTATAGACCTTTTTTCCTGTAGAGGCAAAGAAAGGGTCTTGGAGGGCATTTTGACAATCATATAGTCAACAACAGATCATTAACTCTCATCCACATATTTGTCCAGCTTTGAGCCCTCCAGCCACTCCCCATCAATATAAGTACCATGTTGCATAAACAGAGGCATTAGGAGCCCGGCCTCCAGCCAAACTAATGGGAGCAGGTGGGGTCTTGCTGGACTGCAGCTGCCAGTAAGTCTCCATCACACCTCCTGATTTCACTCAGTAGTCATTAGTCCCATCTTTGTGTATTTCTCACCAATGGGGCACTGGCTTGCAAAGACCACTCCTTGCTTTTAAGGTAATATAACAAACAAACCAACACGTCTGTAATCCATTGAAGAGGACCATATTTCCTTATTTTACAGTGTATCTGAATTTACAGTGACATTACATCCTGCTGATAAATAACTGCGTATTTCTGTCTGTCCCTGCCCTCTTCTGTCATTAGAGTAGTTTAAAAACTGCCTGCAGCCAAACCCTGAAAAAGGCACACATTTGTGAAACAGCCATGCCTTTGCCACATTGTGTCCCAACACATTAACTGGTCTCCCTTCTGTTGGAGCATTACACAAACTTAAAAAGAAGAGTGTTGATGTTTTCGATAGCTAAGCAATCATTGTCCTGGTGGTATTGTAATATTAGAAATGCAACTCTCAGCTCAGAAAATGCTTAACACAATGGTGTTACAATGTTAAAATCAAATGTCAGAAAGCTGCTGTTGTCCTCTGCTTCCCTCCTGTTACAGTTTTAAGTTCCAGTTTACAATGAGGTTAGAGATGTGGAGGGAATTGAGGATACTGTCAGTAGAGTGAAAAGGTTTAAACTGTTTACAAATTCTGTGTTTTAGAACAGAAAATAGCACCCCAAATGTTGTGCATCCATGCTCTGTGAGGACAAATGAAAACAGCACAACAAACAGTTAATGAAACAAAATGAATCAAGTCATAACCGATAGCTAGCATTAATATGGGTGTAGTACGTAAAACAAATGTTTCAACAGATACAAATACACAAATTTGCATGACACTGAGACAGACAGAGGCATAAATGAGCCGAAGATGAAAAGAGATACAGAGGGGGAGGGACAGAAAGAGATATAAAGATGACCTGTCAGTATCTGTTTCCAAAAGGGCTTTTCTGATTCAAAACCTTTTTTTGTTTCATAATTAGGGCTGTCAAACGATTAAAATGTTTTAATCGTGATTAATCGCTGAATTTCTATAGTTAATCGCGATTAATCGCATATTTTATCACGATTAAAATTCTATTATTTTGCATTTCAGAACAGTTTTTAAGTACATATTAACAATGGAAAGCAATTCTTACCAGTGTATCTTGATTGGGAATCAAATGAATGCAAAGAAAGTTACTTTATGAACTTGACTTTAAGATTTGTAATTATTTATTTACTGTAAATAAAAGAAAAATGTGTGAATCTGTCATTATTGCACAATTCCTCCAAGTACCTAACTAAAAAACTAAAAATCCCTATCCTTACCAGAGTAAGTTAAGTGTTTAGTAACTCCTAAATAATTTAGATTACTCACTGACGTCCAGTGATCACCGGTTAATGAGACAGCGTTTGCAGCACCTTGCAGCAGTTCCAGTGTGGCTGCTTTCTCTGTGTGGTATGTATATGGTGAAACTACTGTCTCCCTCGACGGCAACGAGACAGGTCAACCGTAGTACGTCTTTAAGACCCGAGTCCTCTACGATGCTGACAGGTCCGCAGTTATTTGCCACCCGTTTAGCCCGCTAGCGGGTAGCATCATGTTAACTGTACTATGCTTAGCTCCGTAGGTGGAAGCTCAAGCTTGACGTGCTTCGGTGATATTTTAATTCGGCTTTACACAATGTGCCTATAGCTTTCGAAATGTCTACGAGCCGTCTGGGAGTTTTGGAAAATAAAAAGCTCCATTCAGAGTTATTGCTGCTGTCTTTCTCCATCATGCCTGCAGCCTGCAACAGCAGGATGTGTTAGGAGGAAGTGGCAGCTTGATTATAAGTAATGGTGCTGCAAAGGGTCAAAATAATAGCCCGTTAGGCACGACGCAAAGCCGAGTGAAGTGTAAAATAAATTAATAAATGCCGGCATGCGATTAAAAAAAATTAATCGAGTCGCGTCGGCCCTTAATCGCATCGCGATTAACGCATTAACGCTGACAGCCCTATTCATAATATCAGGTATCAGGAGAACGTCAGCACCTCTGTTAATGATATCCAACAGGTAGTTGTTGATGTATTAAGAAATACTGTTTTACCAAAGACAGAAATCCTCTACTCGACCTACGCCACCATGCCTGAATCTATCTGAATAACATGTTGACACACATTCTATTAGGCTCCCATGTGAGAGTGTGTTAGAAAAAAAGATCTTAGGTTGTCTTCACATCTCCTTGTTAGAAAAAGGTGCTTCCTGTCATCATAAGCACACACAAGCGGCAACACACCCACATATACTTATGTACATACCAACGCATACACCCACACACACACAGCTGCTTTCCAGTCCGTCTGAAAACATTGCACCAAAAAAAGGACAGAGAGAAGGAGAACAAAAATAACTCTCTTCTCTCTGTACAGTAGTTCAGTCAGTGAGGCAAAGTAATGACTCAGGTCTATTTGCGTAAACAGCTCGCTTGTAAAGTTCAGATTTGGACTCTGTTTCCTCATATAGGCAATCATACAAGAGGGGCCGATGGCGAAACAGAGGCGTCCCTAAAAGGAGCCTGTTTGAAATAAAGGCAGAGTTCAGGCAGTGAGCGAGCTCCTACAGGTCTCTCTCTCACACACAGTGGATCTGCAGGTAGGTTCAGTATCCTCCGACCGGCAGGGGGGCACTATCCTTTAGGAGTTTTCTTGTTTTGGGCGTTCCACATGCCTCGTTTAGAGTGGTAGTAGTGAAAGAAGTTCCTCAAGCGTAGTCTCTCTACCTCCAAGCCATTCTGCAGTACCCTAGAGGGGGCAGAGGGAGAAACACTGGGTTAAAACCGGGTTCTTTCCATAATGCTGGTTTACAAGGGAAGCAACAAGCTTTTTTCATACAAGAGAAAATATTGGGTTAACAATATTTGTTGTTCAAAATACTGAAGACTGTTGCCATCTTCAAAAGTCTGATGAAAAACGTATTTTTCTTCTTTTATTAAAGTGTCAGTTCACCCAGCTTACATCTGTGTGGTATCTAAACATAGCCTGACATCACCAGACTAAAGTTGTTATCCAATCCAGTATCTGCCAAAGCAATAAAACATGAGCTTGCAGATTTGTCTGGTTCCCAGGCTAATCTAAACATGCAGATAGTTTCAGTTTTATTTGGTCAATTATCCATCTGGTTGCATCTATACCCAAATTCAGCTCATAATTGCAACACGTTTTGATAGCAGCAGCCTTTCTTGATGTTCTTCTTGACTTTGCTGGCTGAAACATTCAACACTGGAAGCTTGCAATATTAACTGTGCATGCTGTCTCTGTTTTCCCTTCATATGCTGTTGTTGTCCTGCACTTGTATCCTATTGGCATTGTGCACACTATCCATCTTCATTGCTTTAAAAGAGGACATTTATCATATACTGTACACTTGAGGTACAGCAGTGACAATCCAAGACACAAATATAAATATTGTATCTTACAGTAATGAATTATAGTATACTGGAAGTGGCCACCATTGTTTACGCTTCTGTACAACATGATGTAATCTGGTACAACACAATTACCATTAAAAAGCATATAATGTTTAACTTCAACTTTAAACTTTACCATGAGTTGAGTCAACATCTCTCTGACACAGTCTCAACAAAAAATAACTCAATGACCTTCTCATAGTATTCCTCGCATTCATACTGTGTTGGCTTGTTGCTGGGTTACCTGTCCAGCAGCTCCCAGTCCTCTCCACCCCAGCGGTCTTTGAATTCCTCCGTGTTCATCCCTCCAATCTTATCAAAATCAGACTTATAGATTCCAAACAGGCCAAAGCCGTTCACTTCCCAGTAACCTGCGGAAAAGAACAAAAAGAAATTTAACAAAAACAATTGGGCCCGTTGCATGTCACTGCATTAACAGTGATCTGATGCCTATACAGTACATGTATAGGCTTTTGATGCAAGAGCCTTTATTATGCATGTAAACTGAGAACCTGTATTAGGAATTCAAAGTAGTTGCCTGGAACTTGGGGAATGAGTTTGAGTGACGAGTCAAACTAAAAACTTAAAAACTATGTTGATGTGTGTGTGTGTGTGATTATTCCTGTATGAGCGAAGACGTGTGCCTGCGTGTGTGTAATGTGTGTTGTGTGTGTTTTGTTGTGTGTTACCATCAGGCTCCTGTGGCGAACTGCCGCAGCTGAGTCTCATGACAATGGGAGCGAAAGCAAGGCGTCCCTCCACACAGTGCTTCCTGATGCTTTCCAAGATGTTGAGAGGGAAGTGGATGTGCAGATCACACAGGAACACAATGCTGTGACTATCCTGCAAGAGGAAACACAAATGTAATCTTTGTTATGTCTGAGAAAAAGAAAAGTGCATGTGAATGAGTCTGCAAATTTGTCTGCATGTGACTGGATGTTCACATACGCCTAATATGGGATTTTAGGATTAAAGAGAAGTCTGGGCACACTGCAGACCGTTCAGACATGAGTGACGGCCCTGTCATCCCACGGTGACAGCACTGACACCCAACTGATGGATCAACGTCTGTCCAAATTTCCATCCGCGCCATGCCCCTGTGGGTGGGTGTGCATGCGTGTGTGACAGAGAGACAGCCTAGAAAGCGGCGTGAGGGCACATGCACACAAATAACCTGTGAAAGGGAATGGATGTGACAGCTATGGCATACACATGACAGAGGAAATGCAGCTAACTGTCTAAGCGATTCCCTGTCACCCACAGCTGGGCTCTGTGGGAGAGGGCGAAGGAGGAGGCTTGGAGGTAAGGGCGAGATCCACAGCCCGTGACAGACCGGCCTAGCAGTGATGTATTCATTATGCATGAGTGTTCTTTCGGTCTGTCCATCAGTTAAGGTCATGTGGTCAGTGTGAGTGGCTGACCTTCAGTGAGTGGCTTTTTCCCTGCCAGCTTGCATATTGTTGTCTTGCCTCTGTGTGTGCGTTTGTTTTTCTAACCTCTATAGTGTCTACTCCGATCTGTAGTCCTGCTGAGCGCTCAAAGTTCCCTTCTCTCCTTAGATATTCATATCTGTCAAAACAAACAATATACACACACATCACTTGGAAGCCTTAGAAATGTTCTAAAAGATTTCAAAATGGATTTAAAGTCCTATTCCATGGCCGATTGTGTTGCATACACAAACCTTGGCACGCTGCTTTCTCTGAGTGCCTGCTCCACGTCCATGTCTTCGCTCTCAAAGTCGACAATGATGATGCTGAAATTGTCATCCTTCGTCTGGTGATGAAGATTCTCCATGTCAGAGATAAACTGCTGTACCCAGCGAGCCTGGTTTTTCACTGAAGGACAGTAAGAACAGGGAAAAGTGAAGGGAAAAATTAGTAGAAAACAAAGTTTGTATAATTTTAGTTTAACACTTGCTTCTATATACAGTAGCCGTACGGCTGGACGATTAATCGAAAAAGTATAGACATCAAAATTCTGAAGCCGTTATCGACGTATTTTTCCCATGATGGCAATTTAGATAATTTATTTCTGTTAAAAACATTCTCCTGCGTGTGCAGGGTCCGAAATAAACACTCACCAGTCGGCAAATGCGGCGGCGGGCCGACACGCACACACACAAACACTGACGGCCGATTTAACTCGCCGGTCCACGTCAATATAGTGTATGTGTCACGTAGCTCTCCACAAGCAGAACAAAACAGGAGCTTAAAACGCATCTTGCTGGTTTAAAGTAAGGACTTACAAGTTAATCAGCGGTTAAGAAATAGATTGTATAGCCTATATACATTTTTATTATGCAAAAGACGTTTCTTTTTAAAAACGCAACTGTCCGTCGTCGAATCACAAAAAAGTTAATTATCGTTCATTTATCATTATTGAGGTAAAATGTGCAATTCATCGTGATTTTGATTTTAGGTCATATCGTGCAGCCCTACTTCTATACCATTTATTCAGTTTTGAAAGTTAACCGAAGTCCCCCTTTTGACTGACCTGGCACCACAAAGTGCACCATGACATCTCTCCTCCACTGCAGCATGACCGGCTGGCAGAGCAGAGGCTTAGCATAGGCTGTGCTCCAGGGGGTCGCTCCGGGCCGGGCGGGGGACCTGGTGGGGGGGGGGGGGGGGGGGGTGGTGAGGCTGGATGTGGCAGCTGATGGGGCCGAAGCTGGTGCCGAGGCCGGGGCAAAGTCAGTGTTCTCTAGACTTTCCTCTCCCTGCCTGCCGCGGTGGAGCAACAGGTAGATGTATTCTGACAGACGCACCACGCTGCGGCCTCTCTCCATTAGCTCCAGCTCCACAAGGTAACGGTTCCCTCTCGCCGAGTCGCGCCGCTTCTCAACGTTGACGATTCGCAGCAGGGTGTAGATCCTGGGGCAGAGACAGAAAAAAGCTTAAGAAAGCACAGAGAGGTCGTACATGTTCGGAATTATAATATGAAAGAGAGAGAGAGGATGCAAAATATAAGATATATATATAAAAAAATGCAGCTACTCATGTGGCGAGTGAAGTCAGCATGGTGTAATTTAGGACAAAAATGAAAACAGAGTGGCCAAGCTACTTTACACAAATAACATGAATGTTTTTAAGCACTGCTGCAGAAAATGGTAATCAGCACAGAGAGGACTGCTAACATGAAGTCAAAGCACCGGGGCATGACCAATGTTCTCAGTAAAATTACTTCTTGCTTTACATAATGGTTTGCATAAGAAACCACATCTGAGCTTACAAAGTTCCAGGGAAACATAAGCCCTCTTTTAGACGCACACTGTTCCTACTTCCTCCCCCTTATACTCACCCTCCGTTACGTTCGTTGAGTTTCTCCATGTACTGCGCCAGCACATCCACCACCTCACTCTCTGCCAGCTGGAGGTTGCCAGAAACATTGCAGCGCAGGTCATTCCAGTCAGAGCGCAGCAGCTCAAAGTCCATTGGATTGACTGAGAAGGTCCTCTGCCAGTTAATGCTCTCTTCTGCCCAACCTGGCCGCACCTCGACCTCCTCGTAGCTGTAGTCTGACATCTCGCCCTCCTCTGGTTCTGGCTCGGGGTCAATGTCGGGGTCAGGATTAGAGCGGTTTGTATCCTGGTCCTGTTCTGCCGGGTTGGGGTCCGGGTCTGGCTGCTGCTGGGACTCTGTGATCTCAGAGGTCCTGAGGTAAGAGGTGACCCGTGTCTGACTTTGAAGTGTGTTTTCTGTGGAGTTGAACCTTTGCTGGGTAACTGGAGGGGGATCTTTATGATGGGACAGTGGGGTTAGCGGGTTGCCTTGTCTGGGCATATCAGCAGTAACGGTAGTCTTTAAATCCTGTTGCTCCCCTTTCCTCTTGCCTTTCTCTGGTTGCTTTGCCTCGGCTGCCCTGTTGCCAGACTTCTGTACACTTTCATTCTGTATGTTGATACTTCCATTGTGATGCTTACCTTCTTTTGTGGGGGGATTGGGCCAGAGCTGAGGGGCACTAACAAGACTTCTGCCTCCGGTTATGCCTCTCCCAGCATGTCCTTTGGCATCCAGGTTGACCAGCCTTGTGGTCTTCCCAGTTTGGTACAGAAAGACCCCCGGGAACACCTCTCTAGGGTGGCGAGATGCTCTCTCCTCCCTCCTCTCTCGACGCTGCTCCCTCTCCCTGTCCCTGTCCCTCTCCCGCTCCTTGGCAGTGCGAGGCCTGGTGATGTAGATCTTGTTCTCTTCCCTGTTCTCCTTCTTGTTTCCAGCGAGCTTGTTGTTTTGGTTATCATGGAAGTTGTTGCTATGGGCGGAGTTGCTGAGGATCTGCTTGGCTCGGCTGGCAAGGGCAGAGAGGGAGGACTTTTGGGGGAAAAGGAGTGAAGACTTGCTCAGTTTAGGCAGAGTCTCAACTCCCTTCTCTCCTCCTCCTCCTCCTCCACCACCTGTTCCTCCTCCTTTCCTGCCAGGGCTCAACTCTGCAGGACCAGTGCGAATCCAAGACAGGGAGCGACCCTGGACCACACTGTCCATGTCAGGCTGAAGCCCCCTGGGTTGGGGCTCTTCAAGTCCCTTCCTTGTGTCCTGTCTAATGTTTGTATGATCTCTTCCCCAGTCTCTGTCAATATCCCTACCCATCTGTCCATCACTGTGAGGAAAGTGTCTCCTTTCTCTGCGGCGTATGATACTGTTGACTGCTCCCTCCTCCTCTTCATCAGGGTCCTCCTCCTCTTCTTCCCCTTCTCTGCCAGCTGGTGTGGGCGCAGGCTTCGAGTGCAGATGGGAAGGGTTGGAGGTGTGGCTGGTCTGGTTGGGATGAGAGGGCTTCTTGGGCGATTGTGTGCCAACGATCTCTGCCTCGTCCTCTACATCTACCACCTCTTCTTCATCGAGGAAATCTGAAGATGTGAAGGAGACACAAAGTTGAAAGACTGTGTGTGTGTGTGTGTGTGTGTGTGTATACACATGCGTGTATGTGTGTGTGACTGTGCGAGGATCAACGAATGTGTGTCTCGGTACATTATTAGTTACCATCTGGGTTGGGGAAGAAGAACGGTCTGTCATCTTCCTCCTCATCCATCTTCATATATTTGTAGAAACCAAACCTGGCAGGCAAAAGAGAAGGCAACAAACACCCATAAACACACACACATTCAAAAAAGGTTGACATTTCAATGTGCCTTGCAGCACAATAAACTTAATCTCTTGGAGAGAGGTCACATGAATTACTGCCATCAAATTCACAGACACTTGAGCAGTTATTCAGCATAATCAGTGTACTCTCTCATATATACAAGACAGAGACAAATGGTCCCTTAGCTCTAAAAGAGATAAAAGCAATAATGTCCTTACTTCTCCAAGTAGATAGGGGACTCTCTGTAGAAACACTTGTTCTCTCGTTCCATATGGGTGAGACGTGTGAAGTCATTGGGGTAAACGAAGGACAGATAGACCTGAAGAAAAGTTAAAAGTCTGTCAAAACTGCAATGAGCTCAGAAAACACTGATAAGGGAGTTAATTATTTAGCAGTACTGTATGAGGATAAGATAAACACCAGCATTTAATCAAAATCAGACACTTACTCTACAAAATGCTGTATTTTCGTTATGGTGATTCAAATCTAAAATGGATTGGTGGCTCGTTTTCACTTATCTCTGCAGCTTCTGCAGTAACTCGTGTTGTCCAAAAGGGGGGAGCAGCGCTCAACACTACCTACCAGCTGCTTCCTCAGTGTGTTTTGATACAACAGGAGGGTCCAAACCAGCATGGACTTAGCTTCTCTGCTCTTTTGTTCTCTGTCCAGTTGATTATTACGCTGACTCTGTAAGGGGATGCTTTTAGCAGGTTAAAATGATACTGTCATATTTGGAGGCCACAGGTCTAATTTCTTTTCTTTACAATTATTTTTGGGTCATTTTTGGCCTTTATTGATAGGACGGCTGAAAACCGAAAAGGGGATAGAGAGGGGGAATGACATGCAGCAAAGGGCCGCGGGTGGGACTCGAACCCAGGGCCGCTGCCAGAGGTCTAATTTTAGTAAGAACTCAGTCTCTCACACATACTGACACACACACACAAAAAATCATCACACATCCTGAGCGACGGGTCTTTTTCTGACTCAAAGGGGAGGTGACTTACAAATTGCAGGCCCTGGTATCTGGCGATAGGAAAATCTTTGACAACATAGGTTGGAGAGTAGAGACAGGCCGGAAGAACGTTTTCTAGTCGGGAGGGGTCGATCATAGGAGCTGAGGAGAGAGGAGAAAGAGAGAAGGGGAGGTAAATATTTGAGATCAGGTACAAACAAATATGTAAATGGGATTCTGCTTTCAACAAACTCAAGAGTCAGAAAGCTGAAAGATGTTCAGGGCAATGACAAAAACGAGGAGGAAAACACAAAAAATGGAACATAGCCAGCTAGACGAAATGACAGTCTGAATACAGCTAAACTGACAGCCAGAGATACTTTTAGCCAGACAGTCAATCATTCACTTAGAGAAAAAGAGACAGGCCACAAAATCAGGATGAGGACAGAAAAAGGGGACAGCCTGAAATGATGACGGGCAGATTTACTGCTGTAGAAGGTGTCCCTGGGGTCCGGCTTCAGCATATCGGCTCCGTGCTGCAGAATTCCGCCTCTCTCTAGACCCTTGTGCTGAGCCTCCTCTGGGAGACGGATGTGACTGGCCAAGGTCTGGGGGATGTGGTCCACACTGTTCATCTTCAGATTGGACTCGTCTGAAAAATACAGAGACAGAGAGACACAGAGTGAGGCAGAGATGATGTAGTAAAGAGGAAGAGAGAGAGAACAGTATGTCACTCTCTGTTTTGATTACCTTAACGCTGGACACATTTTCCATTAGCCGTTGGAAGGAAAATTACACATAATTTGTGTCACAGTCATCATAAATCTTTACCGACCATGAAAAGGTCAAGAATGGGGAGAAATAACAGACAGGGAGGAAGGAAACAAAGCAAGAGGAGGAGAGCTGCAACAAAGTGAGAGAATTAGAAAAAAGTTGGAAGAAAACAAATACAGAGCAGAGTGGAGTCATAATTATACCAATCGATAGCAGGGAAGGAGGAGAGAGCATCTGTGATTAATGGCATGTCATGTCAAGAGCAAGGCCTGATGGGAGAAATGCTTTATAATTAACAGGGTGGTCAGCATCATTTTTATCCTCCAGAGGGTGGTGTGTGTGTGTGTGTGTGTGTGTGTGTGTGTGTGTGTGTGTGTGTACACACACACACTACACAAAGAAAGCCTCTTTTTAGATTTCCTTTCTTCAAACAACAAGACATCTGTTGATCACATACCTGGTTTACACTACACACAAGCCTGGCCAAGACTAACCAATTATCCATGTTACTGTAATCCTCAAACGAAGCAAACAAAGAAAACAACACAACTCTTCTCTTACTTTTGATTAATGTCTTTCATGTTGCACAGATGTAGTCAGGTTGTAATAAAAAATACAGCATTATTTCTGTATGGTACAGATATCATCCACATTATATACCATGCATTGATATGACAACAATTTTTTTTTTGTTTTGTGCTAATTTTTGTGCATACATTTCCTGGTCTCTGTGGTAAATGTCTATGTGTGTATGATGGTGTAAATTCATGAACAGCTACCATCTGGGTTGCGCTTTTACATACAGTAAAAGCGCAACTTGTGCAACCCAAGGTATAATATCACACCACTAAAGAGATGTATTTGGCATGAAACCTTGAGGAATTATTTTGGAGCTGTATTCAACTGCCCTGCAAATTAAAATATTATGTTTCATGAACAATTAATTACCTTGATATACTGTGAATGATCCTTTCATTTGTTAAAATCAAATTAGGGACCGTTCGGTATTTATGGAATGGACCACCGGAGGAAAATAGGGGAGGGTCATGTCTTTTTATTCTTTGTTGAGGGGAGGGTCATCCGATTGTTTTAGTCTAGGGGGGAGGGTCACCCAACTTTTGTATTCATGAGAACAGCAACATTTGAAAGTGACTTGTTTGGTGCATATTTAGCCATGTAGCTCTCTCAGTCTCGGCCCCTATCGCTAGCAGATGGGTCCCTCCCTATTTAGTCAGCCAGACAATTTGAGCTGTAGCTTTAGAAACCGTGGGATTTCCCAAACTGAATAAATCCCGCTCGCACATATAAACACAAAACTGCTTTGCTAGCTCCATCGTGTTGTAATAAGACATCTGATAAAAAATTATTTTATTCATTAGCACGATTGCCGTACTGTTTAGTTCAAAAACATCCAAAACACTGTACGGAAACATAATGGACCAGACGCAAGCTTTTATTTTGAAAAGTCAAAGCTTGAGGAGTGCACCAAGCCGGGAGGACATGAGACGGGAGGTCTCCAGGCTGCAGCCATACCCGATTCAAATATCCTTTTGGTCCCGGTGATATATATATATATATATATATATATATATATATATATATATATATATATATATATATATATATATATATATATATATATATTTATTAAGTGCTACAACACACAATGTTAATTGAAAGCCAACCACAGAAGACAAGTATCACTGGGAAAGCCTACGCGTGTTTCTCTTTGTCAAACGGGAATGAATATCAAATACTTTCCACAGTGAGAATGGAGAGACCCAGTAAGATAGAGAGCATGACATACAGGGAGAAGTAGGGATGGATGGGTGGAGGGAGACAGATGAGGAGATGGTAATGTTTGAATCCAGCAGGTGACCTCATATACTGTACAAGGCCTCCTTCACTGTCTAGTCATTAACAAGACATACATCCCTAGCAACCTGAAGCTTTGCCCATAATGACAACTCCACACATCATTCTCTGTGCAGCTGGCATTTTCCTTTGTTAACGATACTGAATCCCTGTGACACACTGCTATTCTTGGAGCTACCGAGGATAGACATCTACTCGGGAGCTAGTGCTCTCATCTCTGCTACGAATGACACCTATGGAGGAAAAATAGATTCTATTACATTCTGTATCTTCTCTTTGGCCCAACATAGAGAAGACATGCCATGCTCTCAAAGCGACAAACTGCAGCTTCCCTATGAGAAGAAACTAAATATGAAATAAGGGAAAACGTTTTAAGCCTTTATCAAGTTTTAGAAAAAATGGAAGTTTGTTTGAGGGAGAAGAAAGAAGCACATATTGGTTAAAAAAAAGGCCCGATTCTCTGACATTAAACTACTGATCGATAGCAGACTAGACTAATGAAGTTAGTTTTATAGCATCATTTCCTGTTTCTATTTGGCAAGCTCTCGGCTAAACTAAAAGAATAGAAAAATAAAAGAGACAGAAATATGTCTCTATCGTTAAAGAGCCCCGTGTGTGTCTTAGCCAGTCAAGTCCATTTTAAAATTCATCATGAAGTTCATTTAATTTCCAAGACAAGATGACAGAACCGCTTTTCATGCAGCTCTTACCTGTGTACAGGGAGATGTAGGCTGAGTCTATCACTTCATATTTCAGACCAGGGAGGAATGGACGCCACTGTGTATGAAAGCAAAGGGAGAGAAAAGGGATTGAGTGAGAGAAGGAAACTAAATGTCAACATGTGGGAAGTATTAGGTGAGCAGAAATCATCCATCACTGTTTGCAGGCTAAACTGTGACACTCCCGGTGCTATTGATATTAGCAACATCACAGGATCGTTTTGATGCTGGGTTTTTGTATACTTAGCCATACTTATACACACTTAGCCATATAGGGAAGAGGAAGCAGAAGGGAGAAAAACGTGTGAACAGAGAACAAGAAACCTGAGGCTGTAAGGGGGTAAGGAAGGAAGAGAGGTATGGCAAACGAGCGAAATAAAAAAAAACCCTGAGAAAATAGACTGTGAGCAGAGCAAGAACAAGGCCATGACAAGTAGGCGTGAAGAGGAAGATCTAGTAATGACCTGAAAACAGAGAGAAGCATGAGGAGAGAAATAAAGAGAGAAAGAGAAGCTACAATTCTTTTTAAATAGATTTCACAATTACCATGTCAATTCTGGTTACCCAGGATATAATCATAGGAGACAGGTCATTTTCCAACCCTCGGGTTGAGAATACAAATATAAACACCCTCCTTAGGCTCATGCAAATGCCTCCCCATGTATATGCAAAACAAATACACATATACACACACATGAACTGTTTTGTCATTGATGCAGCAGATTGCTGAAATGTAAAAGCCCAATCCAAGATTTGTTTCACACAATATCCTCCACACACAATGCTGACAAATGAACAAAAAGGCACACACAGCCAAACAAGTGCACGTATATAAAAGAACAAGGACACAGTGCAACATCATGCTGAGCATCAGCAGCAGGGAGTGGCTCAGCAGGCCACCCAAGGCTTCAGAATTGTGTTATTATTTCAGGGTGATTGGCCTCAAGGACGAGGAAGACGGCTGTCAAAGCCTGACTCAAGGAAGGACAAAAAAGTGGAGACCACATATGAGTAGTAACTTAAGAGGTGTAGTTTCACTCACAGCCGAATCACACTACAAACCGCAATTCAGCGTTCAACCATCACAAATTTGACTTGAATATTAAAAATAAGTGTTTTGTGTGAAAATGTGTGTGTGTGTCTGTGTGTGTGTACAGGTGCGTCCACTGTGAAATAGTGTTGACACGGAGCAGCAGGAAGAAGCAGAGGCCTGCTCACTGGCCCCACAAGTTCAACAGAGAGGAAAGAAAATCAATATCCAAGGGAAAATAATAAAAAGTACCAACTGCAGAGCAAAATGACAATGGGCAGTCAGCAGTGTTGTTTCATCACTTTTTATCATTCTTGGGCCACTCAGTGACATATGAGGTTTTGATTTTTTTTCAGCTGCCCAAAAGTGGGTGTGTTCAGTGCCCGCTGGAGACACACACACACACACACACACACACACACACACACACACACGTAGTTTGTCTCTGGTTCCATCAGACGCAAGTTCTTTTTTATTCCTTGATGATTACGAGTTTATTGCTTCCGAGAGAGCTGACTGCTGGCTGCTGTAGTGTATGTTTCCTTCCATTCAATTGGCTGCTCCAAAGCCTAAGGCACTATGGATATGAAGTTGTTTTGCTGGTGTGACACATAAGAGGTAATGACATAATGAAACTACCTGACCTTTCCCAGTATACGTAAAAATCAATTCAAATTTCAGGTCCAATAACATTAACACCAAGAAAACACTTCCATATAGTGGTCTCGCAGTCCTGTCCTGAATTTTCGAGGGAATAAAGGTGAATCGAATCAGGCAGCTTCAACTAGACAAATGCTGTCCAGCTGCTGTCCATGTCCATTTGTTCAATAAAGGATAGAGAGGCACTGCGTGGTTTCTATCTGTTCTCGCTCTCTTTCTCTGTCTCAATTGCGTGCCCACCCGGCTTTAAGCCCAAATTGGTATAGTGGTAAACAGAGAAAAGTCAGTGGCAGAGAAAGCGGAACAAGACAGATGTTAACAAGCCTGACGACACTTGCCCGAGGGAAAAGGCAGGAAGAGACTGGGACTTCACTGTTATTTATTTATTTAACCTTAATTTATACAAGGTAGGTTGGATGAGCGTACATGGTCATTCAGCCCCAGCCCCCCTTTACAGTTACACAGATATTATGAGGGCAGCACTACCTGTAAATTGTTATTAAGGTCACTGCAGTTGCCACATGAACCACTTTCTAAATGTCGTGGACTATGCAAGATTTAAGGACATGGCAGGTGATATAAAATTGTACTTTTTGGGAAGAAATCCAGTCAAAAGACCAAAACGAACAATGAATTTATCCTACTAAAAAGCCAGTGTAGCCAAAGTCTGATGTAGAGCTCCATTGTTGTCCAAAAAACTATTTAAGACACATTAATGAGCCACATGCACTGTTTGCACTAGATGGCACGTTCCTTCGTACCACGAAGAAGGTCACTGTAGTTAATTTTGAGTCGATTCCACTTACACCTAACCTGACAAGCCGGATTGTTTGTTAAAACAGAACCATCTGAGAAGCCGTCAATGGAAACTGTTTGGAAAAGGAAAGGCACTTTCAAAAAAAATACCTGGCAGGTGACTGGATCTGTCTATCACGCCCGCCATTGTTGTTTTGAATGAACGAACTGTCGCGGCCATCACACACACCTAAACCACGCCTGTAGCTGCCAGTAGCTACTCAAAGGAAGTTTGGCCCAAAGCTGTTCGGACACAAACACATTACTTAAAACCTGACAAGATGGATTTGTGTGTGATGTGCGATATGTGATCCCGCAATTCCCGCGTGATCTTGTGATATCGCGAAAATCCAGCTGCCGTGCTAGGTAACCATACACCGTCCAGTAGCTGTAAATACTCACTAGCGCACCAAATGTGTATCAATCCACAGCTGAAAATAGCCCTCAACAAATGCACTATTTAATCCTGTTTATGTAATGTTTGCTCAAAACTACAGTGGCTAGCTGTTTTAGGAAATCACTTGGCATTTGTCAAAAGTAAAACTACATATTTGTGACCAAACTTTCAAAATGTACATCTTCAGTTGGACTGAATTGGGTTGGTAATATGATCTATATGATGATATAAATATAGTTGCTGACAGACACAAGATACAGAATTATCCAAGCTGTCAAAGTTGAGTTGAGAGACAAAGGATCTTGAGAAGTGGGCCAAGGCTAGATCCTCTTGTTTGTTTTCAGGGTTATGGTTCAGTCAGGGAAAGTGGATAGAGAAAGAGAGAAGAAAGAAGACAAACAAGGCATTGAGAGAATAAGACCGCGGCAAGTGGACTCCAGTGAACCAATGAGATAAAAATCTCCTAAATCCAAAAAAAGGCTTTGGGGCTTTGAGTTGAGAGGCTTGCAGAGTTTGACACATATGGCGCATTTTTGACAATATGTATTGTTGTAATCCTTCTCAAACACATGATGTGATAGATCTCTGTAGATGCAGCAGTTATAGAAAGTTCACTTAAAGTCCACTACAGTATATACTGCTGAGACAAGGTCCAAAACAATCACCGGGCAGGAATAGAGTGTATGTTATTACTGAGTTGAAGGAAAGAGACACAGTTCTCACTATTGCCAGAACAGTTAATAGGTTTTATAAACTTTCCTTCACCCACTATTCGTCTGTGATCACTCATTTTGAGTTTGAATGAAGGGTAGAACACAGCACAAGCACTCTCGTTGACCTGTCTTTGTGTCTCGGTTGCCAGACAACTGTTTGGCCGTAGAAACGGTGACTTCATTGAGAATAACATGTTGCTAATAAGCCAAGAATTATGCCCTGTAGTTGTGGTGCAAAAAAGTTAAAGTGATAGCTAACAAGCTAATGAGAGTACACATTAATAACCTTTGAGTGTTCATCTCTCTCTCCTTTGGCTAGGTGTAGAGGAAAGTGGCAGCTAGTCCTGATACGTAGAAACACACAGTATGTAGCAACAGTTTGTGTGATCAGAAACCAGTATCTGAGAGCTTTTATATCTGCTGTTTTGGTAACTAACATTAATTCTGAATAATTAAAGTAATACTTTGACATTTTTGGAAATATGCTTTTTTTTGCCAAGAGTTAGATGAGAAGATTGATACCACTTTCATGTCTGTACGGTAAACATGAAGCTACCTCCAGCAGCCAGCTTCGACGTCGCACTGACCGCTACAAGAAATCATTCCTGCCACATTCCATAAAAATGTACAACAATTCACAACTGTGTGTGTGTATATTACCTCACACATTACAATATTGCACTAGTATGCTACTTGCACACTGGTCACTTCATATTTAATATCTAATATTATACTTTTTTTTAAATTTTGTGATATAGACTATGTATGTAGGTTGTACATTTTATTCTACACTTGTATATACATGTACATTCTTGTTCATTCATCTAATATTTTTCAGTAGTTGTTCTGTCATTTTATCCTTGCTATCTTATTTTATTTCATCTTATTTTTATCTTATTTATTATTTCTAGTATATTTCTTGTATTTTTGGTTTGTGTGTGAGTGAGTATGTGTGTTGTGTATGTCCTTGGTAACTTGCTACTTGTAACAGAGTAATTTCCCAATTTGGGATTAATAAAGTCTGTCTGTCAGTCAGTCAGTCAGTTAGCTTAGCATAAAGCTAGCCTGGCTCTGTCAAACGATAACAAAATCTGCCTACCAACACTTCTAAAGCTCATTAATTAACATGTTATACATCTACAAAAACTGAAACTTGTCCTGTTCTTGAGGTTGCCGGGAAACTAGCTGAGAAGTTATTGAGTTACTGATGCTTTACCATTCATCCTTTGTGTAATTTGATATGTGTTACATGTTTTGGAACATTGCAATATAAATCCCATATCTGAAACACTGTTCCTACTGTGGTTTTTACTCAAAAAAGTGTTTTACTAAACAAAGACAAACATAGTTTCTAGGCTGTAAAAACCTGGAGGACTTCCGACAGATCTAGCTCATTCCACAATGCAACCCACACTATATTTTGAGAAAATGAACGCAGACTTTTGGGGGCAATGTGGAAAAGCATTTATATTTTACTATACATGCTTTTATCAAACATAGACACAATTCAAGATCTGATTTTCTTTTTATTAAATATTAAAGATTAAGAGTTTTTTGGGCATTTTAGGCCTTTAATTGACAGGAAGCTGAAGACACGAAAGGGGAGAGAGAGGGGGAATGGCATGCAGCAAAGGAACACGGGTCAGAATTGAACCTGCGGCCGCTGCGGTAAGGACTAAGCCTTTGTACACGAGGCGCACCCTCAACCAGGTGAGCTTCCAGGGTGCCCCTAAGACCTGCTTTTAAATAATAATACTTTTGTTTCTCAAGAATGGAGATAAAATATGTGAGATAAGTAATGACAAGAAAAGATTCCATTTACTGATGGGATGCAAGACAAGTTATGACAGCTTTGGTAGGAAGAGAAACAAAGTGTGCATTTTAACATGGGCAGTAATGGAAAGACTGTAGCGTGGAGCTATGGTGCTGCCCACTGACAGGCGCCTGGCAGCAGAGAGAGGAGAGAGAGACTCCTGACAGATTTCTCCCAGAGCACAGAAGACACAAAAGACTGCGGGTGTTTTGATGCACTGCTGATACTTTTGTAGAACCTTTACACAATAAAAGTTGAAAAGGATGTAGACAGTAAAGAAGAACCAAAAAATAACCTACCTAACTACAGCATGGGGACAAGGGCATAAAGCTCATGACTGATTATGCTCTTATTTCAATTGACAACTAAACAGACCTAAAAACTTAGATGCTAGTGGATAAACTCACCATTCCCTGTCATACTGGCATGAAAACAGTGGCTTGTTTTTCATGTCATATCATGTCTTGCCTGGGGATGAAAGAGCAATATTCATGGAGAGACGAGGAGGTGGATACAGTGATGGGGTGTTTTATTTTCTACGTTGAATTATACATTAGCCA
Organism: Sander vitreus; assembly: GCF_031162955.1. Lineage (NCBI taxonomy): Eukaryota > Metazoa > Chordata > Actinopteri > Perciformes > Percidae > Sander > Sander vitreus. Next base: position 23,445,276 of record NC_135862.1, read on the forward strand.
AAGTCTCTCCAGACCAGACATTACAGTCAGTAAGACAAATGAGCCCAATATCCATGGGAATTACTGGCGTGATGCAGTCTGTGCATTTGCAGCGATGCCCTGTGTGCTCTAATTCCAGTTAGTCATACTAACAATCACTAGATTCAAATCAAGTCCAACTTACATGATATGAAGAATGTCCTAGGACGCCTCTTAAAACCCCACGTGTTTCCTCTGCAGCCACATGACTAAAACGTATGACATGCAGGTACTTTTCTCAACATAACGCTTACTGGATACAAGATAACAAAGGAATAACTTGCCTGACCTGAATACAAATAGAGATAAAATAGATGGTTTTGGACTAAGTGAGCACAACAGCACAGAGCTGACTGAACATCTAAACATTTGCTTTGATATGATTACACCAGTACAGCCAATGGCAGATTAAAAAAACCATCCAATGTTAAAATACATTAGCAGAATGTAATCTGACACATTCAACATTACTTGAATAGTCTAATACCAGTGTGGCAGAATTTTCAATGGATGTATGAATGAAATATGAATAGAAAAGTGCAATGAACATGAAAACTGTACTCTGGAGCTGCCAGACTGGGTGATCTTCAGGTCATTTCTCATCAGACATCAAAAATACGACATACTGAGAAATGGCTACATGCTTAAGGCTATTCAAATTCAAAACTACTTAAGTCAAAATTACCAAATATTATACTTTCCCAAAAATAACAAGCAGTGTCTGTGTAAGATTCAGTGTCACAGAGAGGCACTTGGTAAGACAGGGTAAAAGATAATGTAAGCACATACAAGTTAACAAGGACAAGGACACAATGAGTGTGGGTGACAGGACACTATGTAGCTTCCTTTTTAATGTTAAAATGGTACGTCATGTGTGGGATGGTGCTCTTTGGGAAGTGTCTGATCAAATCTGCATGATGACAAAAAAAAGCGTTGGCATGAAAGACATGAATAAACATACGAACATTAGCCTACTTATGGCTTTATATCCCCCGTAGTATTGGCCAGTGTTTTTTACGAATGGGAATAACATGAATGAGAATAATATTTTGTTATATGATGAGATCTTCTGGTTTACGAGAAGAGATACCCAATGAAAATTTGTGGCCATGTCTTTTCATCCTCATAAGAGAGGGAGAGCCTGGATGATCACCCTTCAATCATGACAGTTGACAGACATTGATGATGCTGTCGAGAGGATAAGAGGACAAAGAACGCAGCAGTTAAAGCATACCATGTCATCATGAGATAAAGGTTAATGCTGGTGTTTCCAGGTTTTTCATATCCACAAATATGCATAAGCTCTTGGAATTGAGGTGCAAAAAAACCCAAAAAACTGACATGGCCATATGGTGGCTGGCAAAAGGCGAGGACCATGTAAATTGCTAGAAAAGACCACCAAACACACACCTTCGTCTTAATCTGGGATCTTAAAATGTGTGATGGGAGGATAAAAGAAAATGTGTACATGTTAATGATAAAGAGCAAAGTAAATGAGGTAAATAACCATAAGAAAAAATGAAAAAAAGTGTTTGAAAAGGTAAAGGAAAACGCAGTGAAAAAGTGCACTGAGGCAAAAAATAAGACTCCATATGTCTGAGAGCTGCTGAACTAACGGTCAACCCTAAAAGGTGTTGAAGTGGTAAAGAAACAGAGAGAAAGCTGAATTCTTTCCAAAGTAAAAAGACACACACAATATACTTTAACAGCTGGCTCCAGGTCGCACGGGCCACTACTGATTTATATTGAGGAGGGAAAGCGGCATGCAGATGTTGAGAGGCCTGTGTGCGTATGTGTGTATGGTTGTGCATGAGTGAATAGACCCGTGAGTCTGTGGGGGTTGGAGGACATGGGTGTGTGTGAGAGGGCGAGTGTGTATGCATACATGGGTGTGTGTGCGTATTAATTGGTCAGCAGTTTGAGACTTGGTCTGGCAGGAGTGATAAAATGGGGCCATTAAAATCCTGCATTTAAATCCAACACCCATGCCTCTCCATAAAGTTGCCATTACTAATTATGGCGTGACTTTCTTCTCTTCTTTCTCCCACTCCCTCCATCACACCGTTTAATGGCCAACACTTTCCTTCATTCTGTCACATGGTGAAGCAAGAAATGTTTTCCATTAGGCTAGTGGAAAGGTCCTGTGTGTCACTGACAAATATCCAGATGACATTTAAGAAAATCACAAGTATTCTTTCATCTTATGTATCCATTAAAAAAAAAAAAAAAAAGTCATCACTCTGAAGAGAGTTTATTTGAAGTTAATTGAAGAAAAACATTGAGGCAGAGCGTATAAGTGAAAAAGTTCAGTCAGAGTGCAGGCTTGGTAACCTCTACTTATCCTAACAACTCAACAATCTTCTCATTAATTGACCTGCTGTTCGTGCATACACATTCAGTTGTTTCCATCCCCTTAGGAAAGGCACAGGTTATTCCTAACCTGTCCCTTTTGGTCTTTAATGCTGTTTATGTTCCGCCTTCCCGCAGCAATTCTCCCTAATTCCTTCACACGGGAAAGAAAGAGGAAAACACAGAGAGAGGAAGGGTTCTCTTTCTTTTTTTCGTGCAAAAGCATAACTTTCAGAGTGCGCTTGTGTATCTGATATTTCCACCCTTTTATTTCTATATAACAAGCGCTGCTAAACAAATACTTTCCCAAAAGAACAGCCCACCTTTGACCATGCAATCACAGCTTGGCACGGAACACAGAAGAAAGAGCTGTGCATCCACGCTATCTGCTCTTTAACAAATGAGTGCCTGGGTTTCTGCGGATTTATGTGAGCCCTGGGCTTATGCTGTTGTGGGCCGGTCACGGTAAATCTGCTATTTTTGTCAAGGTGTGAAATGTATTCCGCTGTTAAATCACACACAGGGGCCTTACTAAGACAGCGCAGCATACACACATGCACACATTCCTGCACACTATCTTGATTTGCTGCATGACTTTTATACGCTTCATTAAACTGTTTCTACAAGTACAAACCCCTTTTGATGGCCTCATGAGTAGTTGGCTGAGGGTGGTGGTGGTGGTGGTGGTGGGGGTGGGGGCAGAGAGAAGGATTTCAGACAATCACATAAACACTCTTCTGGATGATTTGAAAGAGAAATACCATGCGGTATAAAGAACCTTTAGTTTCAACGCCATTAATCTGACTTGGCAGTGCGAAAGACGATGTGTATATATTAGCAGCTTCCCCCTTTTCTTCCATTTTAAAAAGGGCCAATTCCCTGTGTGATGGTCAACCCTTCCACTGTCCACCCAGCAAAGCTGTAGACAGCTATGTGTCTCCTCTAATACAGACATCTTCAACAGGGTGAAGTGTGAAAGTGAAAATGAATGATTGCCAACTCTGCAGTTCCCCACAGTTCTACGGATGGCTTTATTGTCTTTCAGTTCATCACAGTCTGACCTGCAACTTCAATGTTTTGGCTCACTATCTCCACTCTCATTAAACCTGTTCTCAGCCATAGCAAGCAGCCATATTTAGTGTGAAAGTTTTGATAAACAGACTGTACACTACCTGGCCAGAACGGCAGGCAGACAAAGTTTGCGACAAGCTAGTGAACATATATAGTGGAGCATTTAGCAGCTAAAGAGACAGATATTCACCTTGGGAGTTGTGAAAACCAGAACAGAGCTAAAAGGCGAGTGAATATTGAACTTACATTCATCAAGTCGCCAGAAACATGACTCTAAATTAAAGCTGACGTTGCTCCCTGTCTGCTGGATGTGTAGGTTGTATGCTATCATTTTTTTCGCCACATGAACTTTAGAAGGTTATAATATGCTAATGGTGTGTTCACAATAAATGCAGGTTTGATTAGTTATTCCAACGACAATCATTTTTATTGTCCCTCTCGATGAGCATGAGATACAAACTAGAATTACACAGTTGTCTCATTGAAATCAATGAGGAGTGTGCAATAGTGGTATGAACACCATCCAGTTCCAGAACCCCAATCTCCACACTGTTGGTTACCTTCAAAGCATTACATGACCTTCCCCCCCCCCCTTACATTTCTGAGCTCCTTGTTTCTCACTCCACCACACGCCCACTCAGATCCTCGAACCTTGGTCTTTTATCCATTCCTCGCTCCAACTACAAAACCAAAGGTGATCGTGCCTTTGCCATTTTAGCTCCAACCCTCTGGAATCTTCTCCCTCAGTCTGTCAGGTCTGCTGAATCGCTGGACTGTTTTAAGCATCTTTTAAAAACCCACCTTTATAATTTAGCCTTTGTGTAAAGGGCTACACCCCAATTATGCTGTATTCTAAATATGATTTGTATTTTATAATTCATGTTTCTTTTTATTTATTCGTATGTATTGTGCATGTGTGTGAAGCCCTTTGTAATGATGTCTATGAAGTGTTGCTTACTTACTGTGTATCTCACCAACTCAGTCTGTTTGTCCTCTACAGAGGCTTTCCAAATAAAGTTTAATTTGTTTGCCACTGGGATGTGGCCGTCATGGGCCGTAATTGTGATTAGTCACACATGCACATCATCAGCAGAATAATCTTAACACACCCACATCAATGACCCACAACACCACACAGCAACAGTATAGTACTTTGGAGGCCTGCCACTAACAGGTCATTTCATACAGCCTGTGTGACCAGCTTCACCATTATCAAGCTAGACTGAAGGCCCAAGTGCCACCAGTTTACCTCTTAGAAGATGCCAGATAAGACAATGTGCCCATTCTCTCTCTCTCTCTCTCTCTCTCACTCACACTCTCTCTCACACACACACACACACACACACACACACACACACACAGTTCAGCATGGTGTTCCTCACATCACCCTGTCAACACCTTTCTTCAAACTGGCATCCAGGAGCAGCCACTCTGAATAACACTGAACAGACTGAAGGTTTGAGAGACACAAGAGAAACACAGAAAAGTAAGAGTATACTGTTTTATTGTTTCACTGCTCATTTGTCATTTTTTATTGTATCTCTTTGTGAAATATTTTAACTTTATTTTTATTCTATAGTTTTCTATTCTATAGTATTCTATTTGTTACTTGCTTTCTGGAGACATAGGCACAGAAGCATTTCACTGCTTGTTGTACTGTGTATGATTGTGTTTGTGACTAATACAAGTTGAAAAAAGAAAATAGAGTTATTAAAGAAAGTTTAGTACCAGTATATATACAAAGCCAGGAAGAAAGTAACAAGAACTAATAGGATGACAGAAATATACTGTATGTAGAGGAAATTAGCCAGAGGCACTCAGAAAGAGTTTGTGGGAGATAAAGATAGACTGGGAAAGAAGCAAGAAATGATTAACCTTCAGGGGGCAGAAATGAAAGTGCAGTTTTGTGAAGCAAGAGAGCAACTCCAGCAGTACTGCTGCTCCTCTGCTGATGATCATGGTCACCATGATGGTGATGACCTGGGGCTTGTTAAGAGATTCATTCCGCGCGCGCACAAACACACACACACACACACACACACACACACACACACACCTCTTTTTTCATCTGCCCTCCCACTCAAAGGACAGGCTCACACGAGGCGTGTGGGCTCTAGTTTGAAACTTCATCTAGAAATGAAGCCCCACTCATCTCTGAGCTTTGCCTGAGGTGCAGAACACAACTACTGAGAGAGAAATGGTGCAGAGGAGAGTGGAAGCGAACGGTAGGGAACACAAAAAGTTAGAGAAGAAGGAGTACAGAGCAAAGATACAGAGGGAGGAAAAAACAACGAGAAGCGCAGTGGGAGAGTAAGATGGAGGAGTGGGATGACAGATGGAGGAATGGAAAGAGAACAGAAGAGAAAAAGTTGCTCTAAAACCATTGGTAGGGAAATTCATTAGTAAAGGGCATTCATTGCATGCAGTTTTGATCAGATGAGACCATGGAAAAAGGAGGGAAATGCAAAGTAATGTACAGCAAAGGAGGGAAAGAGATTCTTTCTACTTCAAACGTTTCCCTTCAATTGTCGGCAGGTCAGCCACCACTCTGACACTGTTAAACACAGGGTACGAGTGAAAACTAAATGAAAATTGTCCTGCGAAAGGTGAAAGCTTTCCAAAGACACCATTTTCATATGCTAAGAGTCTGCCAGAATAAAACGACTGGGAGGGAAAAGAGATGCAGACGGAGAGGCAGAATAGAGGAAGTGAGCTCACGTGATCGGATGGGTCCACTTACCCCAACCTCCACGTGATCTGAGCCCTTGTCATCCTGCTTGTGGAGAATCTCAAAGTAGTATCGTCTGGATGAGATTAGGCTGAGGGAAGAGAGAGCTATTGTTAGATATTTGACGCTGATGGGAAAAAAAATATATAATCTATCTTCTAAAATAAGCCACAGCAGCTCCTTCCACCTTATAAAAACATACTGACTGTTATTGTGTGGAGGAGACCTACGAGAAATACATCTGTGAGCAACTTTGGGTCACTAACAATTAAAATGTATAACGGCGTTTAATGAGACTGCAGTGAAGTAAGGAAAACAGTTTGACTTTAAAAGCACAGAATAGTGATAAAAGCATTCAGTAAGTCAACTGGACCTGATTATTAGCCTAGAATACAAATTGGTGCTACAGGCAAGATGGCAAAAGAGACGGCAGTGAGCCGGGATATTATCAGCCTCGGGTCCTGAATAAAACGCTCCTTCTGAGACGGTGAAGAAGAAAATCAATGCTCCACATAAATCAACATTTTACACTCACACAGGCTCCAGTATTTGTCTAGAACTCCTGGTTAGACCGAGTAAAGATCTGATTTGAAGTTTTGCGTATATTATTCCACACACTGATGAAACACACAAACCAAGCGGGAATGCTTTTTCTTATCAAAAACCCATCTCGCATAATAGGCCAGCATCTGCTGCTGAATGAGAGACACCAGAGCACTGCTCCACACATCATCAACTCTCGCTCTCTCTCTCTCCCTCCCTCTCTCCCTCTCCCTCTCTCTCCCTCTCCCTCTCTAATTCAAATGCTTTATTGGCATGAATGTCAGAAATAACAATATTGCCAAAGCATCAAGGATAATAATGTGAGAAGAAATACATACATACAATTCATTGAGTAAACTAAAATATATACATTTAAAAAAAAAAAACATCTCTCTCTCTCTCTCTCTCTCTCTCTCTCTCTCTCTCTCTCTCTAATTCAAATGCTTTATTGGCATGAATGTCAGAAATAACAATATTGCCAAAGCATCAAGGATAATAATGTGAGAAGAAATACATACATACAATTCATTGAGTAAACTAAAATATATACATTTAAAAAATAAAAACATCTCTCTCTCTCTCTCTCTCTCTCTCTGCATAAAATGTGAAAAGTGTATAAGTGTATAAATGCATTCAAAATTCATTTAAGGATAAAATGGCCCTGTATCTGATCAAATATAATTGCTACAAATAAGATCATGTTCATTCTGTTTTCCACAGCAGGGTAATTTGTGAAGCATTTGCTATTCTGAACTTTGGAGTCATTCGGCCACTCCATTTTCACGTGCTCTGAAATTCAATAAGATATGTTTTTTTACTGTTCACTTTGTCTTTGTTTATGTTTTCTTTCCTCTTTCTGTGATGGTCCCCTTTCTCCCTCCTGTCTGTATCCTGAAACAAACACAAGTTCATCTTCTTTGATGAAGTCTGTGTTTTGAATTGAAAATAGCTCCATGGAAATGGGAGATAACATGAAACAAAGTCAAGCCAAGCAAACAGAGAAACGTTTGTTGCGTGATGTTATCCTTGTTCTAGAGTATGTGCATGCTTATCAGTTTAAATCATTTTTACAATAACAAAAGTGACAGCTGCCTATTTAACAAGTTGCCAGAGCCTAAGGTGATATGGTAAAGTTGCTTGTTTTGTCCAACCAACAGTAGAAAAACCCAAAGAGCCAAGCAGAAAAAGGCATTTGAAAATCCAGAGCGGGCGAAGGTTTCATATCGACTTGATTAATGACAAACTGTTTCAGCACTACCAGATATACTGTACCAGCCTGGTCTTTCACGATAAGGACTGGCAAATTACAGTTACAGCGTAGACTTATTTAGCAGTGCATTTGTGTGTGTGTGTGTGTTTCCGTTCCTGATGTGGTTGACCCACTTGAAAGGGAAGGACAAAGGCTGAAGGCGGGACGGTCACGTGTTGCATCATCCGGATGCCCAGCGTTCTGTAACCAATAAATCATTGCAGGTGCAGGAGAGCAGTGACAGTGTGCTAAGGTCACTCTCTCATGAATAGGGAACATCTCTCTGCGTGCAGCTGCTGAAATGGCACTCAGCAAACCTAAGTGCCACTTTCAGCTCCTGGCACCCTGCATGCCCTTTCCCATATGATTCAAACATAACGCCATCCCAGACTTTGATCTGAGCCACACTTAAAAAAAGAAAGAAACTAATATATTTTGCATTCACCTCAGACAAAATGCAGTCAAAGGAGACATTCGATTAGATCAGATGAAACTTGAATGAATATAATGAATATGTGGGCAAATTAAGTAAACACAATCATCTCAACCAGAGAACTGAGGGCAGGATTTTATCTACAGTGAACTATATAGTAATCCAATCCAATCCAATTTAAAACAACCAGGTTGACCAAAGTGCTAGACTGACATGATTTCGGACAGATTATAAACACACGAGTAACAAAAACGAACATTTAAAACAAGTAACAAACAGGAAAATGAAAATGCAGAATACAACTCTCAAGCGGGTTTAAAGGCCAATGAATAAAAGTGAGTTTTAAGTCGTGATTTAAAAATGTGAAGGCTGGGGGCCAATCTGACATGCAGAGGCAATTCATTCCACAGCCTTGGGGCCACAACTGAAAATGCTCGATCTCCCCTATTTTTGAGCCGCGTTCTAGGGACAACAAAGACTAGCTGGTCAGCAGACCAGTGACTTAATGACTTCAGAGGAGTGTGCAGCTTCACATCACATGGAAATATTACTGTCAGACAAAACACAACTGGTTTGCAAAAAGAGGCATTTATTGCAGAATTGAATCTCACTGTTCCAATTCTTGCAAATTTTAGGTTGACATGCAAGTATCCTGAACTCAAAATATTTTTTGGCGTTCTCAGTTCCTGTCCCTGAGCAGACGACTGTAGATGGGTTTTAGGGATATTGGTACGTTTCCTGACCCTTCATTAGACCCCCCTGGGGGATAATCTAATGTCAGAGATGAGAGAATGCATTCTCAGTGTTTCAGAGTCAGGCTGACATACGACCGCAGACAAGGAGGACCACACACTTAAAATAAATAACAATCATACAGATAAACACACAAAAATGCATCCTCAACATAATATCACCTGGCAACATTTGAGGATCTCTTTCTTCTAGTCCCTTGCCACTCTTAGAAACTCAAAAATACACACTAACACACTGATTGGCAGCTCAGCCAACAGTTTACCTCTTAGAAGATGCCAGATAAGACAATGTCTCTCTCTCTCTCTCTCACTCACACACACACACACACACACAGTGGGTGGCACTATATTTGTGGGGACCCGTCATTGACATAATGCATTCCCTGCATACACCCCTTACCCTAACCTTAACCATCACAACTGAATGCCTAACCTTAACCCTTACCCTAACCTAATTCTAACCCTAATCCTAAAACCAAGTAAACCCTCAAACAGCCCTTTAAAGTTGTGGGGTCCAGCATTTTGGCCCCATAAAGCTGTCCCGACCCCACAGGTATACTGTATTCCTGGTTTTTGGACTCCACGAATATAGTTAAACAAGAACACACACACACACACACACACAATTTTATTTTTGGTTCATGTAATTTAGTTCTTCTGTGGAGGTAATTCTTTTTTTTAATTCACTGTCTGCAGGCTGCAGTTATCTGCTGATAGTAGTTTCCTTTTTTTAAGCTTTGCATGACTTGCTGTGTGAAGACAAATTTTTATATTTTTATATTTGGAAAATAAAAGACGGAAAGGAGCCGTGAAGATCTAAATAAAGATATGGTCAGAGACAAATGAGAAAGGTTTAAAGGAAATGCAGGTATTTAAAAAAAAAGAAGTGAATTTGACAAAATAAAATAGAAATACTTTTTGAAAATACAGTAGTATACTTCACTGAAAGAATGGAGATATAGGATAGAGGTGTTGCATAAATGTATGTTTGTGTGCGCACGCACTGGTCACACCAGTCTTCCTGTGATGGATGACAAGGCGGGCTCTGGTTGAAAGAGATGAAGAGACAGGCGGAAATGAAGATGAAGGAGGAGCGAGAAATAGCATGTGAACAGCAGAAACAGAGGGAATTATAAATGCTTTCTGTATCTGAAGGGAAAAAAAATACATTACAGCGACTATCACTGAGATGTGATTTGATACAGAACGCCACGCCAGAAGAAAAAAACAAACATAAAAGAGCAAGTGAAGGGCAAATGAGAGATGGAAGAGGAAGAATAGCTATTAGCGTGTGACTCAGAGGATGAGTAGAGGACACAAAACAAGAGTCTAATTGCCTGACAAATTGGAGTCTTTGTTTCCAGTTTCCCTTCATTGGGCTGAACGGATAGAGACAGACAAAGGAGCTTCACTGGGCTGGATGACACAAGACGGGACTGTTGGAGTTAAACAATATTCAGAGAGTATCGTCTTTGCTGGATTTGAAGTATGAAATATGTATTTGGCATGAATATACTGTATAGAGAGGGATTCTTTTTTCCTGCTGAGAGGCAAACTCCTTTCGCAAGCATCTTAAAGAAAATTATTGTGCTGTAAGTTTGTTTAAAGAAATATACAAAAGCCTGGGTGCACAGCACCCTGAAGACTGACAGACAGATTGACACACACACACACACACACACACACACACACACACACACAGTATTACTAACCTGTTTTGCAGTGAGCAGAGCTGAACTGGTAATGGAGACAGTAAACTTTATGCCCTTGATAAACACTCTTTCTCTAACTTTCCCTTCATCTCACCTATCTGCCTGCCGGCTACAGCAATATCCTGATTCTACTTGTTCAGTATCGCCTCTCTTTTTCCAACTAAATTTCTCATTAATGCTATCTGACTGTCATCCTGTCCCCGTCTCTCTCTCTTGGCAAATTTCTCCCTCTCCAATACCCACAGGTGGCCTTTAAATAAAAAACTGTGCTCGGCGAGTGCTATCCTCTCAACTACATTAATGATACCAGTGTTTAGAGCTGCCCCAAGGAGACGCACAAACTTCACTTTTCTCCCCTCGCGCTCGCTCTCCCCTCTTCACTCCATTTCTCATGCATTCCTCTAATCCATCAGAGAGCTATCACGCTGCTCTTCCCTGCAGCCTCAATAAATCTTCTTTCTTCCATCCCTCCCTCTGCTCTCCTTCATCCCTTGCTCTTTCCTCCCTCTCTTCTCCTGTATCCGTTGCTTCTCTCCAACACTGCTCTTCTCCCCTATCTACCACGTCCAATTCCCCCATATGTAATTATCTAATATAGCGTTACAGCATTACTATCTCCAATGATTTTTCTTCTCTACGCCTCCAATTCACCCCTTCCTCACTTTGATTATATATTAACGCTCCTTCTCTGCTACTGGCCAGAATGCGTGGATATGTGAAGAAATAAAAAAAAGAAAAAAAGAATGTAGCATCTCACAATGCCTTGCTCTCCTGGGGTTTGTGTATTTGTGCCACACTGAGAAGCATATGCTTTTTTCATCGCAGCAAGTGTGACAACAATTATTACATTACATAATGGTCAAACAATACTGCTACTGAGGATTTATCTACAGGAGAAATGTAAAAGGGTACACAATTAACAGTGCATTAGCAAGTAGGGAGGAATAAGGGACAAGGCTAGCAAGATTTTTCTGATTGTCGACAAATCCCATTAAAAGGCAAAAACCCACAGTGTACTGATCCACCTAACAAGTATTGTCTGCGTGTCCAAAGCCTGATAAAAAGCCTACTCTTATGAGCCATAGAGCTCCAGGGACGTCCAAAAAACCACATCAATGAGCTGAATTGTTGCACCAGCTGGAATGATCGTTCACTATGATACATGGGAAATGTAGTTTATTTCGAGCCAATCCAACATACAGTACACAGTGGTGCCTTAAACACTCACTAGTGTAAATACACTATTTATTCCTATTGCTCAAAATTACAGTTCCCAGCTTTTTAATGAAATTACTGGGCCTTTAAAAAAATTGAAACTATATGTTTGTGACCAACTTTATTTATTTTTTAAAGATTTAAAATGCATGTCTTCATTAATAATGAGTGTGTGTAGCACCAAGCCCATTCATTACTATGATGAAAGTGGAAGTGTTTACAGCTGTTACCCGAAGGCAGGGTAAAAAACATGAGATAATCGTTTAAGTACCGTATGGGGATAACGGTGCACACTTTGACACTCTGACCTGGATGCATTGATTATAGTGTTTCACTCGGTTGCACGCACTGAATGAGACATAAATAGTTGTGCAATGAAGAATGAGAGCTTGAGAGAGAAGTTCAAACCCTGCTTGATTCCTCACCTACGCACACCTGGCCAATCATAAAGTGGCTGTGAATGTCAGATTGTTGTTTTTTGTAAAGTGACTTTAACTGTCAGATGCAGCAAAGTTACTTTCCAAACAGATTACACATCCGTTCCCGTCCTGCTCAGAATCTAATTTCTGTTTCCTCAGACTGAGCTGACCCTCCATCATCATTACTGTCTCTAATCACGTTTGGCCCGAAGCAGCCTTGTGTTACCGTTTGGTGGTACTCATGCATTACTGCCAATCAGATGTCCGCTACCACAGTCTTTCATAGCTCAAGAGATGTGCATCAACACCCTAAAGACATTCAGATGAAACATAAGCCACCACACACATGAGCACAGAGAGACGCACACACTCAAACATAGATTTGTGTCTCAGCAGGCTCCCATCACTCATAGAAACAGATGGAGGAGTGAAGGCCTGAGGGACCAAAGTGGGACAGAAAAGTCACTGCAGCTTGCTGGCAAACAGCTTCATTCTAATTCAACTGCTACAGTCTATCAACCAATTACCTTAAACGGAGAGAGGCTGGTGTTCATACTCAAACACAATCAGAGATATGTCTGCACACAAAGACAGAAACATGCAGACATTCACTCAGATCTAAGTAAATATATTCATATATATGAGACAGTGCAGGTGCTTGCTGTAGAGCAGGTGCAACATTAAGCTTGTCTCCGCGCTCAATCAGTATTACTATGATGCCATGAGCAGAAGTACTATACTTTCCTCTCTCTAAATGCTTGAGTCTCCATGCCAGCTAATAGCCAGCAGTGCTTAAATGATTCAATTATAGATACTGAGTGATCCCATAGTGAAATAACTGGTCATTCTCCACTAGGTTTCGTTCATTGTTGCACGGTTAACTCTCCCCTTCCAACTATAATCGGTCTTTGGAGGTTTTCTGTTAAGTCATGTGTATAGAAAACAAATGGGAGCGTTTGCAGTGTGTAAAAGCACAACAACCAAAGGGAAAGAAGTCAGAAAAAGGGGAGGATGTTATGAAAAGAAAGAAGGGCCTAAAATTAAGAAGGCACATACAAACAATCGCACACAGAGAAGGAAGAACACACATCAACGCCCACGTGTCTGTGGAGGACTGGGTGTAAATGTCATTCCCAGCAGTTTGTGAAATGAAAGCTGCTCTTTCGAAATGCCAGCTGTGGCATCTCAGATAACCTTAGAATCCTCTTCTGCCATCCTCCACACTCGAAGGTCAGCAGCAGCCATTTTTAATTTCAATCATTACACCTGAAGTTAAAAATATTCAGTTTTGGAAACTCTTCTACAGAAGCACATGCAGAAATTGTTCATACTGTATGACGTTTGCTTTTTGCCTTATGGTTTTTGATTTAAACTTTTGATTGTATTCTAGCCATGCTGATGAGATCCAGCCAGCGCTCATTGGTCTCCAATATCTTTCAAACAGTATTCCTTCTAATCTTCGACTTACTGTCAATCACATCCCAGTCTCAGCTGCTCAAAAGGTTCTGAAATACTTAACGTCAAGCACGGCATCAATCTTAGCTCTGTATGCAACTCAGCACAGTTCAGTTTATAGAAGTTTAGCAAATGCCAATCTCCCCTGTGTTGTCTATACAGCCTGAGGCTCCAGCAGCTGTGTCAGAAAGCGTAGTAGTGTTGACAGGGTTATCTGGGTTCCTCATCACACTATTTCACTGTCACTCATCAAGCTGTTGTGACAGCACCTAGCAGGCACTGCCAAACTATCACTTCACAGGTATGAGGTGGAGACAACGAGTTAGACAGACATTAAGGAACACTTTCAATTTGACCCAGGCACTACTTTAAAAGTGAGGTTGTAGGTGCCATCGAAAAGAAGTAGCTTATTGCTACTTCTTACTTTGATTTAGTCTAGTTTGAATGTTTTAAGGACTGAATTGTTTAGACAACAAAATGCCAAAATAGAGTCCAAAGTGGCATCTCCAAATTGCATTTTATTGTCTCTGACCACCAGTCCGACACAAAAACATATTTCAATTTATTGTGATATAAAACAAAAAATAGCAGCAATCCTCATGTTTAAGAAGCTGGAACAGGCAGAAGTTTTGTATTTGCGGTTGATAAAAAAAGTTTGACGATTAATCGATTATCAAAATAATCTAATCATTTATTACTAATCCCAAATAAGCAACTCACTGGGGCTATAAATAGTTGTTTTGACGGTTGTTACTTCATTTCATTTGATGGTGTGTTCATAAATCCTCACATGGATCGGTTTCTGTGACATGGAGCAACAAAGGATGGAAGAAACTGTTTTGCAAGAGCAGAAAGAAGGAAGCTGAAGTTGGAGAGAGATAGATTGAGACAGCAATAGGTATAAATGCTCTCCATCCTCAAGTTTTAATCAGTTAACTTCAGAATTAGAACACAGGCACAACTTCACACACACACACACACACACACACACACACACACACACACACACACACACTCTAAATAGTGTGAGTCATTACCTCCAGGTGGTGTGGATGGCTAGCAGATCTCCTGAACAGGTGTACTGATCCTACTTTCCTGTCCATCCCATTTATTTAAATTGCCACCTAGGATGGACTTTCACACACCACGGCAACACCCCTCTGGTGGAGCATCATTTCTGTCTCCGCTGCACTACAGCTTATGCACACTACTAAAAGTCCTTACCCTCTCCTACTTCTTCCCCTTTTACAGCTTCAAATTTCCCCAAACAAATGTGAATGCAAGTATGGCGATTTAGGGAGAAGGCCATAAAAAGTGAGTGAGAGACAGAGAAAGAGAAGATGAGGGAAAATGTGGCATAGTTTAGATGAGGGTAGCACACCTAGTTGCAGTCATCCATGTTGTAGAATAACCAGGGACTGCCAACTGGAGGGTGATTTTATATACTAGATGTGGTGTTTGTGTGTGTGTGTGTGTGTGTGTGTGTGCGCACGTAAGTTTTTCTTTTTTTTTTGTCTGGTTTCAGTAGCCTTTGATTGCATCGGGTGGAAACCTCCGAGTGTTTCGAGTGAACACCTCAACAACAATGTGTCTCATTCCCTGACAATATGATTAAACCCTGCAGCAGCCATTAGTCACTGTTCACTCTGCTCTACGACAGTTGGCTGTACAGCTCCAATGAACCGAGACGTATAAATAACCACAGTCCAACGCGTGAAAAAAAGAAAAGAAAACAAAAACAACCTCGCTAAAGTCGGAGTGTTTGTTGTGTTTCATTCTGCTCTCCTCTGTTCAATCACATTTCTGAAGACTGTGCTCTGTTTGCTTATGTTCTGCACATTTCAACTCCATTCTTTTAAGCTCCATTTTGACTTTAGCTGTGTCCCATTTCATCCTGTTCGGGGGCCCAATATGATAACTACAGTAGCACATAAACTGTGGAAAGCTGTTTTAAAGCTTTGTGGTAGAATGGAGTCTGTAAATAGGCTCAAATGGCCTTGAACTTATTCTTCAATAAGACATTGCACGAGAGGATCCTGCTGCCAAGGTCTAGCTGTAACCTTGCATGTAATTTTCACTGTGGCTTTCTAAAATCTACAAAATTGAGGGTAATATTCTAGAAACACCTAATTAATTTGGTTAATTTTTTTTATTTTATCAAAATAGATCAAATACATCTAATGACTGATGATTATTATTGCTGCACACGTTTTTTTTTCCTTCTGAAAATGTTATCTTGTTCTTTTCTGCACTGCTAATTTGCTCAGTTCAATTCCATCCCATCTAATTTGAAGAATACCTTTTGTATGAATGCGGCGGCAATTAATCCCACTGCACACACAATTTGCCAAGCTCAGGAGCACATCAGCTCTGCTATAAACAGGTTGAGTGTAATGGTGTGTGAGGGATTGATGTCGCGCAGTGCGGCAGAGGGAACATGTGGAAGATGACAAATAAACTGCCTTTGCTGTGCGATGTTTCAATAAAGTCAAATCAGATGCTGAGATACAGTTCAAATGTCACGGTATTCAACAAACACATGCACATTAATGCACAGAGGCGTGTATTTGCTAGCATGCAAAAAAAATGTATGTGAGCATGTTGTCTCACGCACGCCCACACAGAAACATCAAACTAGATTTTGCCTTAATTACCTTAACCTAGACTTTCATGCTGTTTTTGACAAACTTCCCCTTAAGCATGCGATAGCTATGGAATAAAAACAGATTTGACTTTAGTCATTAGCTCCTTCCACCCATAAAATCCCACGATCTGCTCAACCGTTTCATCTCTGGTACACAATATTTCATGACCTGACAGTGGAATCGCAAATCACTTTACACATCAGGGTAGAAAATATTACAAAGATTTTGAGAGAAGGTAGCGACAAACAATTGTTGTGTGTAGTAGGGTGATAAATATCACTGTTGTATCAGATCTCAGTGAGGTAGAGAGCACACAGCGGAGGCATGTTCTCTTTAACAGCTCTCCTTGAATGTTTCCTTGTATTACTGACAGCATGCCAAAACTGTAGAAAACTATGCTGCAGTTTCTAAACAGATGCAAAGTACATCCATTAAGCCATGCACACACGCACACACACACCAGTATTAGCATCATCATTTTATTGGATCATGATTATTGAATCATCATTGTGTACAGCTGCTAAAGGTGGGGCTAATGATGAGGATCAACAAAGTCTTGTCTTAACCTATGACAATACTTCAGCATCATTTATTTGTTGATTATTCTTTGTGTTATTAATCTGTAGCTGCAAAGGAACTATTGACTAAAGTTATCAAATAAATGTAGAGGAGTAAAACATACAATATTTGCGGCTGTAGTGTTTGGAGCAGAGGTATAAAGTAGTGTAAATACTCAAGTAAAGTACAAGTACTTCACAATTGTACTTGAGTAAATGTACATCATTACTTTCTGATACAAATTCCTCCGCTGAACAACCTTTTTAATGTTCCTGCCATATTCTGCTTCTACGCGACACGTTGTTGTCACAAGTTGCTTGTCAGACAGGAGGAGAAAATAGAAAAACTTTCAGCTGCCTCCTCCTCCAGTCTCTTCTTCTTTTACTAGTTCATTTTTGTCATCTCTCTGTGCTCCCTTGTAGACTGGTGTGCCTTCTGTGCTAACCAGGCCCAGTTAATCCAACACACAGACAAACACAAATACTCGCCAACAGGTCCTGGCCTGCGTTCAGTCCCTTATGGCATTAATGGATTTTCATTCATTACATTAAGAGTGTGTGTGTGTGTGTGTGTGTGTGTGTGTGTGTGCCAATGTGTAGCTTTGAAAGGGAGGCAGAATGTTCAATGTATGCATGGTTTTTAAAGAGCATTGAAGATTTTCTTGTGGTTTAATGCATTTTAATAATCCCTCTCAGGATGATACATACACAGTTATGATGAGACCTTGACACATGATGAGACATCGGAGCGATACAGTGAGCCAGACTGAATTAACAGCAATGTCAAATTAATACGGTACTCACATCAAAGAATATATAGTATGCCATCAGACACATTTACTGAATGTCTTCCATCTCCTTTTTGTTGTCATAGTTTGAACTTGTGGTCTTTCTTGCATGACGCTGGGCACCACTATATTCACGTAATGTGACTACATGCACGACTGTATTGCACATGAGATGAATGTGTAGCATGATTAGAATGCCATTTTCATTTTAAAATATAGCAGTGGGTAAAATTTGATATTAGGATTTAATTTGATGCAGTACGTTTTATTTTTTGCATAGTACTGTGAAGTTGTATCATCTATTTAGTTTATAACTCAAAGCTTCTGTAAAAAGAAAAGCTGTAGCACACATTAGACAAATGGTCTGTGGGATGCAAAGGATCAGGGTCTTGGATCTGTGTGAGTGAGTGCGTATATGAGTAAAATGTACTAAAACTAACACCAACTGGGGTTTCAAAGTTGGTACTTAAATCGCTCTAATATTCCACAAATTTAGCTCATATATATATTACTCCTTAGTTCAGTCAGGATCGTGAAGTCATTAGCGCCACTCAGATCATTAGCTGATTTTCCAGAGCGCTAACGGCACACCTACACTCACTGTCGCCATTCACATGCCTGCTTCACACATCCATTAATACTGCTGCTGCTATTGCTGCTACTGCTGCAGTGCAACCCGATTCATGAGCAATTAAACGAGTAAACCATATTACTGTTTCTATATAACATCAGGCATTTGAATGTATATTTCATAATCTGGTATATTATCACGTGTGCACTCTTGTCCCGCTTTGGGTTTTTACTTTTGCCCTGCCGATATGAGCTGGCTTTCTGGCAGAATTGTATCATGATGATATATTCTCCAGTGTCTGAGACACTCACACTATTCTCCCTCTCAATTGTCACTGTGCTGGATTATATCACTGTAATATATAGGTTTGATATATTTTGTTATATATTATGCCATACTATACACTGTTTTTATACTGTATTTGACAATCTACTTAATTCTGTCCTGTTATATTGCTGCAATAAATCATATATTATATTCCTACCATAATATGTTCCATCCATCCATCCATCCATCCATCCAAATACAGACAAACATTAATTAGGTTTGGGCATCGTTTTGACTTTAACAATTCTGATTCTTCCTTTCGATTACGGTTCTTATCGGTTCCCGATTCAGATTCTTTGAGGGGTGGAGTTAAAACGGGTCACATGCTTATTTCATTTTGCAGTTTTACCGGGCTTCTTCAATGTAAAATAAAGTCACAATTAGGAGCACCGCTTACTGTGCTCCATGGCTGCAACACAACAAGCACCTGGAAGTACGGTGGCCGCTACAGAAACCAAAACTTGCGCGTTTTTCATTTGGAACCGATGGTTGGATTCTAAACCAAATTTTCCGATTCCAATAAAAAACTGGTTCTCGATGCCTATTAATCATATCATCAGTCTGGTGTATACTGTTAACATATACTTGCTGACTCTTATCTTGTATTATCACATTATGTTATTGTTCTACAAATGAATGATTCTGAAGAAGTTACAATTCAAACAAAATCAGTCTTTGAGGTTTTTACACAAAAAAACAGTGTGGTGTTATATAGTGCATGACAGTGGATAGCTCATTGCCTGCATGTGATTTTGTATTCATTTGTCATGTTGTGATACATATCAGTATTAGAGTTTAATCCTTATTAGGGGCCGGACAGCTCTGCTGCCTGGCGCTTTTGTATTATTCTTCTTCCTAACAGCAAATCTGCCTTTCCATGCACGAAAAATCCTCAAACTTTGCACATAGGTCCAGTCATATGCTTAACTTCCTAAACTGGCTCTGTGTCCTGATGGTGGCGCTACAGCAACCGTCTGAAATTGAGTGAAAATTCATAACAAATCAGTCACATGCTAGCACTTTAGCATCTTTCACCAAAATGTAGGTGCAATTGAGCACAAATGTTCAAATGCTTCGAGCTTGCAGGAATCTTTAAGTCCATCACTCTGAAAAAATTGAAAAACTAAAATTAAACCTATCTCCGCTTACAGATTTTGCTTAATGGACACCAAAACTGCTCCACTGCATCTTCAGATTGTTCTCCACAAACGATCCAGACAGATTTTTTATTTATCAAAAACTGAGCCCACAGTGCATCAACATGTTTTACTGTAAACAGTAAACAACTACTATTTAATCTCCCTAAATAAATCTTTAAAAATATAAATAATATAATATTCATAAAAATAAATAACAACATGTTGATCTCATGGCAGAAGTAGTGTGGTAAATTTATCTCAGAAACTGAATTTTTGACAATATTTTTAATTCTATCCTCATGTAAACTATTGCAGTCAATGGAAATATAGCATCTTAGAACATCATCAGTTTTGTCAATTATGGAGCAATCAATCTTTGTAAAAAAATAAAATGACAGACCTCTCTGTTGTTTAGATGAAGTACACATTCTCAAAATGTTGTCTTGATAACTGAATCTTTGACGCTAGTTTGAAATCTGCCTTTACAAGCACCCTTGTGATTGCCTTAGTCACAGTGTAAAGTCTGAAACCATCTATGGTTTCTCACTTGGTAGGGTGATGCAGAATAAACATGCTAATGCCTACTCAGGCATTCTTCTTCCTCCTCCTCAAAATGCCCAGCCCCTACTCACAGCTGCTCAATTAATATTAGCATACAGATCTAAACCCTATGACTAAGCCCCAGAAAGCAGTTTTGACCAGTTGTACTTGACTTTTCAGTCAACCATGATAAGAATGTTTCAGACTGACATTGTATCCATCACCCACAGCTTTCAACTTTTGACGGCTTAGCTGTACAGTAAATACTCATTCAACATTATCAAAACAGTTTCTTTTTCTTTGTTGTGTGCATTCATCATCCAACTTGCTCCGTTTAAAAGTGCTAAAACATTCTGACCCTTCACTAAAACCACCAATGGCTGTGTGTGTGTGTATGTGTGTGCGTGCGTGCATGCGTGAGTGTGTGTGAATAATTTAAGCCAGCACTCTACATCTTCATCCAATCAGGCAAATGTGGGAACCTCAAAGGAATAGAAGCACCACTATTTTGCTGCATAATCTTATCAACTTAACAATGAGCAAACTGACTGCAGATCAGTGCTAATATTAAAGGGGGCTTTTATGCAAGCAGCTCCCTGCAATTAGGGAGAGATGTGTTAAATCTGAGAGGAGGGTAATACATTCTCATCTTACATTCAGAGAGAAAGAGAGGCCTTTCAACAGTTATGACCCTCCACCTGATGAGAGCACTCTAGACATGTTAGTTCGTACATAGAGAAAAGTACACACATGCACAGAGAAGAGACACACAAGTGTCCAGTGAACACTTGAGCCATCAATTTCCTCCTGCATGTGAGCAGTAAAAGCCCTCTGAAGCAATTATGTTATAAAAGAGGCTATAGACTGACATTAATTGACTCTACACAGAGCATGATCGGTACAAACTGCTACTTAACAGGTAGAGAGACACTTTACCGGACCAGTCCTGTGAGAAACTCCACTGGTGGTGTGTATTTGTCAAGCTCACTGTTACTGTAGATGTTTGCAGGGCTTTGTTTTGGTCTCCGTACCGGCTTGAGAGTGAATTAACTGTGCCATTAAGAAATGAGTGTGGTTGTCACAGGTACTTACTGCACAGACTTGGAGGACTGGGACCTGAACTTGCTGAACTCGCCTGGAGCAGTCCACTCTGTACCCAGCTGCAACACACAAGACAGGAGGCACAGATCAGAGCGAGTGTGAGAGAAAGAGAGTGAGAGCAGTGGATAAGGGCAGCATAAGAAATTCTGAAGCACAGTTTGCAAGTGAAGAGTATTCGTCCTGAAAAATTCATCTTAAAAATCAACTTTGTGAGATAAAAACACCACCTTTTATGATTTATAGGCACTGATGATGACTATTTTGGAAGAGTCTTATGTGTAAATAAGGTTGGATTACAAAACGTGGTCATCAGCTCATTTTGAATCCAGAAGACGGATAGGTCGTTTGAAAAGGACGCTGCAAGATCCTGATCGCTTACCTGGTTATATGATAGCACAAGTAAAGAGTAATTGGTAAACAAGATAATAATCCCAGGAAGAGTCAATCGGGAGGCTAATTCTGATAGGCAAAGTGAGCAAACAGATGAGAGCTATGGCTATAAACAGACAATCAGAAAGAGCCATTCCCTGCCAATAGCGAGGCTAAGAAGCCGGCTCATCGGGACTCTTGGGGCTCTTGTTTCAGCCCTGCGGTCGAATCAGTGCCCATTCATTTCCTCAGCAAGCCAACGCGACTAATTAGGGCCCCTGCTGCTGATGATCCATTATGAAAGAATAAGGCTAAGATAACAGTGGGCATGCCTTTAATTGTTTGTGCTGGCCACACTTCTGGGTTTGGAACTGGTCAGAAAACATTGCGGGCGCGTGGTGTTAACACATCACAAGAGCCTTTCAACTTGTAAATAGCGGCGGACCCTCACTGTGGACACCGCGATGTTTTCACAGAGTACAGCGCACACAGTAACACACAGCTACAATGATGCAGTATTGGAAGAAAACCACAGAAAAGGCAGTAATGTTTGTTCAAAACCAACCAGGCCTCTGGCAGTGCTAAAGCCTCTGATAGTCTCTGTGAAGCAGTTGGCTAGAGAGGAGGACACAATGTGCACTACTATGTCTTCACTCTGAAGCCCACAGCACGCTGCTGCTATAATACATTTCCACACCAACAGTCTCTTCATGTATTCCTCCTCCGGCACAGCAAGAATTGTAAAAGTTAAATCACTGGGAGAGAATATTCAAATGAAAATGTGAGTAAGGTAGTAGATTAAGCGCACTCAGCTAAACTCAATTTACTAAGTTTACATTTAAGATGAAAACCTTCCTTTTAAACAATTGCGGAAAATTGCTTTGTGTGGATTTTTCAATGATAGTTATGTGAAGTGGAGTGGAGAGCATGTTTCCCTCATAAATGATGTGATGCTGACATGGTTTTAGGTAGATTTTAAATTCGCGCTGATGGCTGGTAATGTCATAGTAAGTGGTCTGTGGACAATAGTGTGCATCAGATGGTCTGTGAACCATCTGACATCAGACCGTGTTGATGAGCACTCCATTGATTTAGCGTTGCACCTGTAACATTGTATATAGTTGATATAGGACATTCAAATGTGTTATATTAGTAATGTAGTCTTCACAAGTGAGAAGGTCTGGTAAGCTCACTTCTTTCTCCACACCCCCAGATTGGTGTTATTGGTACACCAGCGTACAAACTTGGGGTTAGCCCAACTGCCCATTGCACTCGTCAGTCCCTCTCTTAAATGTCATGTGTGTTGGCTGGTATTGGATGTTAGTCGAAAACAATAATATGGCTTAGTTTTAAAGATGCTATGCTAAAGTCTGGCTTGTGAGTACGACAACATTTGGTTTTTGGACACCAGTCAGTCAGCAAAACAATTATATCTGCTTACCAGCACTGCAAACTGTTAATGCTGCACTAAGTAATTCAGTCACATAATAATCAGTCACAGTCCTCCCAGTGCTTTCTTCTGTATCGTCTATGCTTGTTTGGGGGAAATAATACCGTTACTCATTTAACTGCAAGACTGCTTTCAGTTTTCATTCGGTTTTGTTCAGCTCGTCCTGACTTACGACAGGAAGGCTGAAGAAAGTTGTGCTGTTGTGTTACCATCAAAATAAACTGTTTCACTGCAAAGTGCTGTTGGTTTCTGGAGCAGCCAATCTTCAGTGAAAGTTGAATAACTTTGACAAATCATAGCTGGAGTAGGAACCTCAGGAGAACTTCAAATCATTCAAAGCAGGAATACAAAAAGATGCAACCTAAAACTTTGCACTGAATATAAATGGGAAACTTGCGAGACAACCTATAGTTACTGTACTTACATGTTTATATTCTCTTTGTGAGTGAATTGTTTTTTCTGGAAAGAGCTATTGTTCAGATGAAGAAGAGAGTGATCACACAGCAGAGGCAGCAGTGCAAAAATGATTCCCCTCGCAAAATCATATTGTGTAGTGCTGATTCTAAATAAAGTACATTTTTTTTAAATGTTTATGTTGAAATAAGAGGGGAAAAAAAAAAAACTGCGTACAGGCAGAAAACAATCGTTTCATTTGTTTCCAAAGCAAATGAAAATTCCGAGGAGAAAATCAACCACTGCGGCAGCAAACAGAAATGATCTCAGCTTATTATAAGAAATGAAGCTCAGAGTAAATTCTTTCAGGAAGACTTCTAAATTTCATAAACCTCTCTCTCTTCCTAAAACTGATCAGCTGTTTCGAGGCGTTCACTTTTCAGTTAAACTAACCAGAATTGGCCGTGAATTTCACGAGCCAATCACAGCATGGCATCCCTGCTTTAATTCTGCTCTTCTCTCTGCTGCTGTCAATTGTCATTTCAGGCAAAGCGTGCAACCCTCCTCCTCCCCTTCCTCCTCCAGTCATCGTCACCCACGGTACCCTGGGTCCTCCTCCGGCAGACCGCTACCATCGGTTCCTTTGGTCCGGTCTTCGGGCTCCTTCACCACCACCAGTGTCTAGACTCCATCGGGGGGATATGCCTTGGCTTCTCTACCCCCTTTAAAAAATTTTTTTATAACGATGGAGTCTAATCTCCAAAGACTGTACATTTCATATTATGCATATGTACAAATAAACCTTTGCATATTTGCAACGAAGTCTCTCCTGATTGAATTAACCTGAAGGTAAATTTCATGTTGAGATGGATATTAATTAGATAAATTGTGATTCTGAGTAGTGAAATTCAAAAAAGACCTAGACTTTCAACTTACACTGTGCCTGAACCAAGATATTTATAACACCTAGAGTATTCCCCTTTAAATGACTTCCTCATGGTACATACAAATGACTCTTGTTGCAAAATACAGGTGGCAAATGTTTATGATTCATGCAAGACTTTTTTCCCAGCACAATATAATGCATATGTTTTATAAGGTTTTGAATTCATACAGTACTTCATTAACATTTCTTGTATGTCAGTAATTCAAACCATTTCCTTACACAGGGTTTTAAGACGCTCTAGATTCTTTTGAGAAAAGCTGGAAATGAAGGGTTTTAAAATATGTTTAACACCAGGGAGCAATAGTGTCAAGAAGCATTTTACCTTCCAAAATTAAAGGTCGTTTTTCTCTTGTCTTCCTTGTCAGATGGTTACTCTGCTATACGTGAACAATGGCAGGATCAAAGCCTAGTTTCAAGGACAAAATACGTGCAGCGCCCCAGCTTTCCCATGAAAGTGGCAGATGTTCTCCAAGGTAAGCATGCACATGCAGTATAGACATGAGAAGCGCACACACACACACACACACACACACACACACACACACACGCTTATTGAAAGTACATCTCCTCACCAGAGTAGGCAGGAGGTAAATCAGAAGGCAAGCAGCCAGGGAGTCATGAGGGGCAACACACAAACTTCTTCATATCACATATTAGAACACACACCCCCTTACTGACATATTAGCCAGGTTTCCATCAACACGTTTTTATGCAAATAAAGTAATATCAAATGAAAAATGCCTTATGGAAACAGTGAAATTCAACTGAATTTCATGAATATCGACACAAAGTTTGTACATTCAATCTCATTGGATTTTCTCTTAATCTGTAAGCGTCTTATGCGATAAATGCTAATGAAAAACGTTATTTGCCGAATAAATAATGAATTCCGATTACGTTTTAGGTCATTTTATGGTTGCAACCCTCCATTAAATGAAGAAGTTTTATTCATTCCTACCACGTATTTCCACTTCCTTTGCAGACATGGCGGGTGTCAACAGACAAATATAAGTGGACGAAAGAGGAGATGAGAGACTTTTTTTTTTTTTTTTTTTAAATTTAATTTAGCGAAATAGAACGGCTATTTAAGATAGCAAAAATCGTTGTCTGGCATTTACGTGCATCTGCATCATCATAGCGATGTTTTGATAGTGGTGTTGTTGACTTATAGCTTGATATGTCGCTATCAGCTGGCACATAAGCACTATTACAACTTGTGCAATATTGATCATTTGTAGGTAGACACCATTTTGGCCAGCAAACTTTGTTCACAAATGTTTGCTTGAATTTTGTGTGATTCAGTGCAAAACTGAATGGAAACACCTTAAAATGTCTCAAATCAATTCGATATATACCAATTTGATTGCAAAACAGCCTGTGACATCATTACGCAGAGGTTTTTATTCACTTTAAAGCCGTTGGATGGCAACACACTTTCACTGGCTTTATTCACATGAATGGTTTTAGCGAACTTCAGATAATTCGATTGACAGGTGGATGGAAACATTGCTAGTGTCTTATTTTGTTTTTACTTTAGAAGTCTCCTCAGAGAAATAAGGCAGGAAACTTGTGGACCAAATATCTTACACTGAAACACACACACACAGTCTTTGTGTGAACATCGCACACACATATGTAGGTACCTCGAAAAAACTCATTTCAGATTGCCACTGGCCCTGAAACACTGAAGAACGAAACACAAAACAGAATAAAAAAACATAAGAAATATGAGTGTGTAATGGAGCTATAGAGACATTCCTCCACTCTCTATCAACTCCTCCACTTCAATATCCTCTTTTCTCTCAAATGAGAAGAGAAAAAGTAATAGAGAACCAGCTGACCTGTGTTATAACTTCAAAGTGTTTTCTTTCTCTTAGGGACCGTTCGGTATTTATGGAATGGACCACCGGAGGAAAACAGGCGAGGGTCGTGTCTTTTTATTCTTTGCTATACATATTATTTTTCAGTCCAGAGGGGGGGGGGGGGGGGGGGTCACCCAACTTTTGTATTCATGAAAGAGCAAAATTAAAAAAGTGGCTTGTTTGGTGCATATTTTTCCATGTAGCTCCATGTAGCTCTCTCAGTCTCTGCCCTCCTTCGCTACCAGATGGGTCTGACCCATGAGTGTTTAAACGGCGAAGTAGAGGAAGCCTAGTGACGAGTCCATAGCAAGCAGTTTGTGTGTTGAATATTACCCAGAGTGCCTTGCTGAATGGTCTCAATATTAAAATAATAACAAATAACAATAAAATATTAACGAGGGATTATCCGCTTTCACTCTTTTAAGGACTAAAGCTATTCATTATACTGTACCTGATCAAGCACCACTCAACTCGAACAATCCCTACCTACAGTATCACTAATCAGTCCATTTGCAAACATGAACGACAGACATTTTGGCAGGCCATGTCGTGGCAGGAAAAGCACCGGTGTGACCAATTAATAATTAAGGTGTTTTGAGGGCCCTATTATTTTGGCTCACTGTTAGGTTCACTCATCCACTTCAGTGGAACAGAGTTCTAATCAATGTCATCAGTGTTATTAATTCCACCTGTGTTGTTTCTGCTATGACGAGTCATAATGTCTGCTGTGAGTGAGACTATTGACCCTGCTACTTTATGATTTAGAGGAGTGTTGATAAATCATTCACACTGAACAGCACTCACAAGTTCAAGCCCTAAAACATGTGCCACTGACTAGATTACTAAGGAGAAAAAAGTAAGAAAAAATCAAATATTAAAATGATAAGTATTCCAAAATTACCTATGCATGCAAAATATTCAAAAGTTAACAGGGTTATTATAACGGACTTTGAGGCTCCAGAAAAGCATACTGACTGCAACACTTTGATCTCGGTACAGACCACAGAGAGTGCTGTCATTGGCCTGATTGCAATTAACTTCATTTAATGGCGAAGCAAAGCAAGTGCACTCAAGGCCATAGTCAACAACAATCTTTGTTTTGATTATTGTGACCTCTCATGAGACTGTGGTCTCATTAAGCAGAAATACTTGGTGCCTTCAAGTAAGATCATGTTTACGGTGTTCATGAGACAAGGCCATTAGAATGAAGTGTAGGGTTTTAAAATGGTGTTTATCCCTCCTTCGAGGCAGTCATTGATTTTCATTAATTTTAGTCTGGCATAAAATCAACCTGCAGATACTTCAAACTGGCTCGAGTCCAATAATCCATCACAATTATCCTTAGGTCTGTTTGTATTGTTGTCAAAGTTACATTATCAATGGGTGGTTATACAGCTGTAAGAGTTTTTTGAATCAACCGTTCTATCCACACTAAATATAACTGCAACAAGAATAAAAGCAGACATTGACATGCTGCTCGCTATGATGGATTGCCCATCTCAAGCAGGTTTCAAATTTTAATCTTGGCATCCATTTTCTACCATGTTTGTTTTGTTTATGTCTTTCCAGATAGATTACTAGACGCATGGAGGTTGGAAATTTCCACTTGGAACTTTAATAAAGAATGAAACTCATTATACGCTTGTCATGGTTTTAAATCCAAAATGTGCTATTTATTATTTTTAGACGGATGTTGTTACCTGGCAATAAAGTATTTGAAAAATACCAGAATAGGCATTTTTTACAGCAGTCATTTTGATTTGTCATAGTAGGTAAAACACAGGCGTTACTAATAACATTAACGATGGCTTCGTTCTATTCAAGAGTCCCAGGAAGACATGACAGCGAGCCAACACGCACAATGGGACCCTGAAACCGATGCAGCAAAATGTAATTCAGCCATCCTTTATTTTATTATTTACCCCTGTGCTTTTCGTTCTCTGACATGTCAAAATGTCTTTAGTGGAAAAGGCCTAGGACAGTTTAGTGCCTTAGTGTTCGGTACTAAGCTAAGTTGTTACTACTGTAGAGACAGTCCTGTCTGTCTGAGAATGAGCAGCTACTGTTGCTGTCGAGTCTCATATTGATTACATTTCCCTGACCCAGTTTCCTGTGTGTCTTTGTGTATCTGCTTTTTGAACCAGACAAAATGGGTATCATATCACATATGACATACATCAGTGCCTGCACAAACACACAGACATGACCACTAGCTCTCTCGATATCAGACAAGCCCTGGTCTGGTTCTGTGGGAAGCTCTGTGGGAGCTGTTGGGACATTCTGATTGAAGGAAAATCTCATTACAGATTAGCTGCGGGCAAAAAAAATATATGATTAATGCCAAGACGGGACAATGGATGATCCTCACTCACATTAAGTACATTCATATTCGCACAGATAATGTCCCAGCAGGACTGAGGAGAGTGTTCTTATTATAATATCTCCCTCTCTCCTCCAACACACTGACCACAGCGAGCTGGTACGTGTAAGGAGCTCAGTAGTCTATATCCACGACGTTCCACTTCCGGGATTGCTATAGTGCTGCCGGAAATTTCGCCGGATCACGCTCTCTTCGCCTGGATGTTACCTTCCGCTTTCTGTGTGTTGGAATTTTAAACTCCGGTGGATTTATGAGGACTATGATTAATTGCTCCTCTGATCTCTGCAGGGTAAATTGAGACAGCTAGCTAGACTGTTCAATCTGAGTTTTCTGCTGCACCACTAAAACAATGTTTGAACGTGCACCTGTTGCACCAAAACATTTTCCTTCCCGAGGCTATTTTGCAGCGGCACCGTGGCTCTGTCCAACGCTTAGTGCCACCCAAGACGATTGTGATTGGTTTAAAGAAATGCCAATGCCGGAATGCTGTGTGGACTAGCCAGACCCCCTTCCGCAGCACTGTGGAGGAAGGTCTGGCAAAGCGAGACTAGGAGGTGAGAAGAGGAACCACCATGGAAAAAAGGTTAATTTGGTCTTTCTATGTCTACATAAACAGTGTGTGTTTTTGTTTGTGCATACGTGTGTGAGAAAGAGAAAAATGGACCTCCGTAGATGGCGTCATCTTTTCATCAAGATGTCCTGTGGGGAATCCGGTACACCATTCGAAGCTAGCGACAAAATGCTGACAGGGGTCTCCACGGAAACGCTCCAGCTCCCTGCTTCTCCTATCACAGCTAAATGTCTCATGGCAGCACATTCCATATATAGCCAGTTCTCTATCAAGGATGACATTGATGTGACATAAACTAACACTCCTATATGATACTATGTGTATTTTAAGAGCAGCGAGTCAGGTCGTGAATAGAGCAGGGATTGCAGTCAAGCCATTAGTACAAGCAAAGATAAGAAACTATGCACCTTATCCGAAACTGACATGGCGTACACTAATTATTTAAAACTGCATATGTTTCTGCCAGCAAGGTTTCTACACAAGCATTGTGCTATGGGGTCCAATTTGACTCATTGCTTATGAAATTTAGATACTTTCTCCTTAGGTTTTTGAAATAACTCCAACAGCTGCCAAAGCATAAAACACCTTATGAATCTTTTAAGGATATTTTCCCAAACCATTGAAGTTTCCAGTTCTGAACTTCAAGCCATTACAAAAACACACACACACACACACACACACACTTAAATGAGAGCCCTCTCACATCCTAGTACATGCTACGTTCAAGTCATTGACACTGACTTTTTCTCGCTATATATTTTTTTCTCTTACGTAAAGAGAGACCCAACAAATGTGCCAGTTTGTGTTTTCTAATACTCCAACACAGAGATGGGTAAAGTTTAACGTGTTCACCTAATTACTATATATTTAATCTATTTTTAAAACAGATGTGATTACCTATAATTATCAAATTTTTTTTTTTAATTAAAAGCTTCAAGTTATTAGGAGAATTTAAACAGCAAAAAAAAAAATGGATGAAACATTTTAGACTTTAAGCTTAAGGTCTTTAAAAGCAGGCTTGGCAGGAAGCCTTCTTTTCAGATTAGCAAAGCACTGCATTACCTGCTTTGGGCAAAAACATTATCATACTGTATATGAAACAAGTTGTGTTAAAAAAAATAATATTTCAGGTCCCCAAAAAAAAAAAGTAATGGCGTGTTGCTTCTCTTTTCCCCCTAAACGCGTGATCCCTGGCCATAGCACTGCTCCCCTGCCATTACCTTGATGAGATTTCTCCACTGCTAAATGTCACATCAATATTCGCGGCCAGCTAATTAATCTCATCTGGTGACATCTCACATCCTGTTGGAATACAGATAGCTCCATCGCTGGAAGTCTGCTCTTAACACATATTTGCCCATGACACTCAAATGGTGTAGTTCAAACGCTGTTCAACCTCATGCATCCTTTCCTTCTTAAAAATGTAAGGTTTCACCGAGAAAACTTGATTAGGGAAGGCAGTATGCACCACAGCTTGACTTCTATTCAACTGTGGGCAGAGGGTGGATGGAAAAGGAAACGATTTTTCACATGATATTTTACAAGAGAATTTGAGTCTCCTGTATTCTGAGCTGTGTGTAGGTGAGTGATAGACTCAGTGTTAAGATGGTGACATGAGGTGAGCGGGTGATTACTAAAGATGAACAAATCGCTCAGTGTTCCTCCTGTTGCTGTAAGGTTGGGCACTGGCAGAATAAAACACTTGTTGACTGGTGAGGACCTGCTGTTCTTACTAACGGCAACTGTCTCAGCATGGATGTCAGATCATAGCAATATTAGTCTAACAGCTTTGGACCCTTACAATCCCATTAGTGACTAAACGTATCCATTATCTGTTTTGTGTGTGATTTTAGATGAGAGGAAGGGAATCCATTAAATGCCATTTGGAGCTAGCCTAAATATCTTATCAGATAATAAAGTCACTATGTAGTCTAATGATAAGGGTTTGGTTTCCCTGCACATATCGGGCTGTGGAAGTGCTTTCCCAGAGGTATATTATACTAAGTGTTTTTTGCTCTTTAAGTCATGGCATTGATGAGTTTGAAACTAGTTAAGCCCTAGGGGATTTAGTTTATTCCTGCAGTAAAAGCTTGTTGCTAGGCAATATTAGTTAAAGCCAGGGACTGTACATGGAAAAGTGTACTTAGTGGATTTGCTGAGAATCAAAGACCATGTTGGTTTTTATCAAAGTTATTCTCTCTCTCTCTGTGGTACAGATATTATGCAAGAATTCTTCACAGCTGGGTGCTGCTTACCTGTCCTACATAGACCAGCAGTCTGGCGTTGAGAGGGCTCTCATCAGGACTCAGCCAGAACTCAGAGTTATCATCAGACGAAACCGAGAACTGGAAATCACCTGGAGGGAAAAAACATGATCAACGATCAAAAGAAGATATGGATGACTCTTAGGTGTGAAAAAAGCACCTAACATTTGATGCCCAGACTGCCTCTGGCAGTGGTCAGACATGACACATTTGGCCACAGTGATATCAAAATGTTACTGCAACTGAATTTCCAATCTGTATGTAACACCTATGTGAATGGAAATGAACATTTGTGCACAGATCCTTTTAAACCAGAAGGAGCACGCAAAGCAAACGAGCAGCCAGTAGAGTTAGGTAATTAAGGCCATCTTTAAGTATAAAAGTGGATAATAACTATAGCTGCATAAAACTACATTCCCTTCAAGCTGTTACCTGTGAGACTTTCTTAAGAGTGACTTTGCAGTTGTTTGTCATCCTTTTAAAGACTGAGATGACCAAATGTGTGGCAAACAGTACCGCATATACTACACTTGTATAATGTATATAGTACAAGTTGGTGTGTAGGAATTCTTTAATTCTGTAAATATTACCTGGTGCAATCTCAGTATAATTCACATATGAAATATACTTGTATCTGACACATATCAGAATGATAAAGCAGCCACTGTAATTTCGAGGACACGCTGGAATCTGGAAAAGCTCTGAGCATTTCTATGCGGCTAACTCAATCAATCTACAATAGCATGTAAAAGGTTGCGTGTGGCAGTGTGAGGTGAAGGGCACTTGTTAGAGTGCTTATCAGAATCCTGAATATAGTATGACCTTTGATCCATCGGCTGGAGAGAGCAATAGCACCAGAAAAAAACTACATAAGAGACTGAAATAAATGGTAATCTAATTAATAACTTTATTTTTGGCATTTGTGTAAGGGCACTTGGGTGTTAAGGCTTTTCAGTTCCCATAGCAACTGGGCTCAAGGGTATTCAGCCCTAATAAAAATGTGAATATCCACCATATTAGTGGCTCTCAAAAGCTTGGATTAAGAGGGCTGTGGTAATTGTCTACTCTTATAAAGCACACATGCTCCAAGGCCCTCAGCTTTAGTGGAGGGGCTCGCTAATAAAATGATTTAGTTACCATCTCTGTAAGGGTGAAGGAAGCCAAATATTCTCAGGCCATAGTTCTTCCACTTCGGAGCAACTGCCAGCTTCCTCAGTGTGGTTCTGGTCTGCAGTGAGAAACAGGATTACATTCAGATTATAGGTGCAGCAGTTGTTGCATTAACAAATAAACTTCGACAGACTTTTTATGTGAGTTGATCCTTCCACGTCTGCGCTGCCATACAAGAACAATGCTGTTTCCATGTCTTCTACATTAATCATGGGGATAATGATTGGATGCTTTTGATTGGGGTATAGCCTCAGTATTTTAGCACAATATCATAGTTAAGTGCATATCTAAGACCCTTTACAGGGTTTCTGTGTTAAAATGAGTCAGTTTAAAACAAATAAAAAGTCTGCCAGAGAATAGTCATGGAACTAGTGTTAGCTTAATTAGGTAGCTGGCAACAGTCGATCAAATCTGCTAGTGACAATGACATTTCAGCTAGAAATTAAAAGCCTGCTTCTATCTAACTTGGTTTGAAGATAATGACCCATTGTATTAAAGGTTACAATATGTGTCTAGTGGTAAATCTGCCACTGTTATCATTACAAACTGCATATGTGCCGTACGACAGGTGGAGCAACAGTAACTAAGTGGGTAGAGGCTTTGCGGACAGTCAATTTAATGCACCTTTAATGTTAATACATTTTTCCCACAATCTGTAATACTTACATGAGGGTAGAGAGGGAAGTGCAGGTTCTTTCTGAGTTGGGCTATAGAGGAGCCACACCAGTCCTCGAACACATGCAGGTTGGCCTGTGCTTTATACTGCCAACACACAATCACACACAGAGAGGAAACAGGTTAGTGCACGCAGCAATAAGAGCACCACATTTTCTATTAAATAGGCAGGTTAGGCTTCAGTACTTGAGATACTAGAGCTCCCATCCTGACAGCAAAATTGCCATTTGCACTGGTTTCAGTAGATTTTCTTTTGCGCTGAAATGTATATCATTTCTGATAGCTCTCCATCGCGCAGGAGAAATTAATCCTTGGTGAAACGTGAATGCAGTGTGAAGTTTCCAGTGTTCTCACTACTGTCCTGAATAAGAGAAGGTGACAGAGAGCTTGTCAGGAGTATTGGGCGGGGGGGATGAAGTGTAAACTGAGAATGTCTGGAGCAGTTTGTCAGCGCTCATCCCCTGCCCATAGTCTGACATTTGTCTGAATTACACAGGGAAATCACAGGACAACAAGGACAGATGGTGAAACCAGTCCCCCCCCCCCCTTGGCCTTTGGAATTAAAATAGCCCCACATCATCACATGCCCTTCACCATACCTAGAGATTAGCATGGTTTTATTTCAGTTAGCCTAATAGCTGGTTTGATTTGTATTGAGCGATGATTTTATGGAAAGTACCCCATGCCAATCTCTAGGTATGGTGAAGGGGATGTGATGATGTGGGGCTATTTTAATTCCAAAGGCCAAGGGAACTTTATCAGGATGCATAGTATCCTGGATCCATGAAATAACTGGCCTTTAAAAATAAAAATCTGCCTGCCTCTATGGAAATTTAACATAGGGGTGTACTTACTTATGCCCCCTGTATTTTAAGGAAGAACATTTATTTATGATACATTATTCATTCAAAGAAAATTGGTGTCCTTAAAGATTGGATTTTTCCTAATTTTTTTTAATTAAAGGCATTAAGATCAATTTCTAAAAGATGATTTATTTATTCCTCTTTTTAGTCAGCTTTAGCATGGGTGTCCTAATTTTTTCACGACTGTATATGATAACAGATGACTCTCTTATGACTCTTGTGTCACGCTGCTTTAAAAGTAGAGTATTATAGTGGAGTATATAGACGACTAAAAGTTTTCACATCCTTACACACACATAGGACACTCACCGCAAACAAATGTTGTGGTTCAAAAAGTGAGATGCACACCAGGTGGTGTAATTTCCTAACACAAGACTGTTATTGTTACACACCAATCATTAAAGGGAGGCATGAGGGTTAGAGATGTGACTACGTGTACAGATGCATGGTTACACAATTGCACACAGTACCCACATGTGCACACATGCACAACGCATCTTATGTGTCAAGCCTTAGGGGGGGTTGTCTCAGTGATTTAATGACCTGAAAACTCAAACTTTCCATACTGGATGATCAACCAACTGTACCAACACAAATCCCCATACTGTATGCACATATGGCTTGGTTTAATGCGTGAAAGCAGCCCCAGCAGGCTGCCACTGTAATGCCTCCACAGATATTTAGAACATCACACAGAACTTGAGAAGGAAGCTGACTCTCATCAAATGACTATGAGGCCATGCAGTGGGGTTCCCTGGTTGGATCAAAGTGAAAGCTGGCTGGATGAAGGTAGTCTTCTAGCTAGCTCTACCCAACAAGTGTCAAACCAATAAATCAGGAGAATGACCTTGTGACAAAAAAAAAAACACATCCTGTTGCGCTTTGATCAGAGGAGTTAGAGGGGAAAGCCTTTCAGGGTACACATTTCTACATGTCTGCATTTAAAGGAGAAAGACGTTGATGGAAGGTGTCGTGCTCCTTCAGTATCATACAGGCAGTCTAACAGATGGCCTGACTCAATGTGGTCCTTTATTATATCTCTTGGGTCTGTATGGTCAAGTAAGTGCCATGCACACTGACAGCAGCATGGCAATTACAGCTTATGCATAAACCATGATACATTTTTTTCGTTGAGCAACAAACAGTCAAACACGTCAGTCCAAAGCAATGGGACTCCTGATTTTAGTTCTTAGATTTTTATGTGCACATCATTTCTTTCTTTCCTCCTGCAGAAAGACTGATCCTACTGAAAAACAAGAGAAAGAGACAGGGATTTGAGGGGTCAATGGAATTTAATCAGAGAAAAACTGGGGGGGGGGGTCAGAAAGATGTCTGATGTTTAAAAAGGGAGTGGTAGACAAGGGGAGGCGTAGCGAGGTTAGAGAGATTTAGCAGACGGGAATAGTCCCTGTGTAAATATACCTTATGTAAAGCTTTTAATAGATTTCCTGTTGGCTTTAAAAGCAAACCTTTATTGGCCTGGCCTCCCCTTGTCAAATAGCAATAAGAGGCTAAAAGTCTCTAATTGTTCACACACGCATATCACTGGGTAGCCCTGGAGAGGCCACATGCTGTAAAGTCGGCTTTGTGCTGGAAGATGCTTGTGTATAATTGGTTCCATTTTCTGGGTGACAGCGCTGCAAGTGGTCTGTCTGTGCTCTGGCCTTAGCAGGATGTGGAATGGGGAAAGAGGAAAGTTATTTTTTCTTCATTCTTAAACTCACCATGTTATCCCTTTGCTTCCCTGACTGCTGAACTTTCCCTCGCTCCTGTTATGTCATTTGGATTTTTCCCTGTGAGTGCTGCCTCTTTCTCCTATAAAACCTAATGTTATCTCCTCTTGCCTCTGACCTCTATTTCTGCCTCTCCATCCGTCCATCTCTGTCCGCGTGCTGCCAAATGCTGTCCATTTCTCTACTCTCTGTCTTTAGTTTTCCTGAGCTCAGCTGTCGGATGTCCCTATGCTTTCTATATCGTTTTTTTTGTATCCCCCCTGATTCCTCCTTTTGGAGCGTGGGATAAAGTGACGCTCAAATTAGGTATGTTTATAGAGATGGTGACTTGTGTCCTTGTGTTTTTTGTGCTGTAGCAGCTTGTGGCTTCTCAACTGCTAGCTTTTTTTACAACCATGTCAGCTCAGTAATTGGCTGAAGAAGAAACAGAATGAATGCTGCTGACACCTCTCTTATTTTCCTCCTTCACTTTCATTTGTTGTCCTCTGTTCCTTAATCCAAAACCACTTTGGTGTTGTCCTGCCACCATGGACTAGTAGTGTACTTCTGGAAGGTTAACAACCTTGCAACCACTATAACAAATGCACCACCAGCCAAATAGACTACAGGCACAGCTGCAAGAGAAGAGCCCAAGCCCAGCTCAGCTGTCAAAGTGTAATTGAGCAAGACACCAAACCCTGCTCTGCCACCATCGGTGTGTGTTTGTGCACGTGTATTTAAATGAGGCACTGCAAAGCATTTTGTCACGCTCAGTAAGAGCAGTCTACAGTGATTGCCACTGGTGAATACACCTTAACATTATTCTTTTCATTAGACTACAAACCTTAAATGGATATCGTGTGCAGTGTACAATACTGTATATAATTTAAGAGTTGAACCTGTACACAGGCGTCATTAGCTGATGAGGTCTCAGGTCAAAACATTGTCATTTGTTTATAATAAATATAATTTCACATAACTTTTCAATTTGTCTGTTGTCCATCTCTCTTAAGTCAGAATCACATTGTCCTAACCTGTCATCTTTATCTTCATCCACCTTGTCCTTACTCTCATCACACTCCAGCGGTAGCAACTGTTCTACGTAGTCTTAAGCCGCCTACACATGATCCGCGGTAAAACCGCTCTGTGCTGGCTGTGCCGTTGTTTTTGTTGGGGGGTTTTTATTAGGAGAGCAGTGGAGACAACTCTGAGGACGCGCTACCCTTGGCACTGCGCTCAAAGTTCAAATTTCAACTTTGATCTCTTTGTGGCTGACCTTTCAAGGCGCAACCATGAAAGGAGGTAGCCAGAAAGAATGATGACATATACCTGCACTGTACTTTGCCTCTGCCTGCACTATGCTCTGCACCCTACCTCATGGTTTTACCTCTGATCATGTGTAGGCGGCTTTAAGCTACCACAGTATAAAAGCAACAGAGCACCTAGAGCTCAGGCTGCAATCAAATAGGAGGGGAGTAAAAGAAGATGAAGGAAGCAATTTATGCCATCTGTTAAATATGAGGAGTGAGGCAAGAAAAGAAAGACAGAATCAGGGAAATGACAGGTGCACAGGAAAGAGGCTGAGCAAGAAAACTACTGATTGATAAAGACGTTTCAAATAAAAGAGTGAGTACAGTATCACTGTTCAGCTTAAAAGGCTGCTCTGCACGGTAATGTTACTGGCTTGTCCATTTTCCTCAAACCACACATTTCCTTCACATAACCACATCTCTGCGAGCTTGTCTGAGCATATCTTTGTCTCTGCTGCTCTCTAATATCTAGTCTCTCTGACCCATCTGGTCGCACTATCAACTGGAGCACAAATCAGACTCTTTTCTCTCTCTTCTCTCCCCCCTCCGGGAGGCTGTCTCCCTTTCCTAAAATCTGGTGCAGCCTTCTGCGTTCCTGCTGGCAGCAGGGCACTGACAAATGGCCGCTCGGCACACTCACTGACGAGCAATCGCACCAACTGACACTGTAAATCCCTTTTGGATAAGAAAAGTGAGACATGATGTTCCTGGCAAAGGTACACTGTGGTATATACACACAATACTACTCAGCCCGCTCCCCCAGGGCATGTAGGAGAGAGCATTGAAGCTCACTGTTGGTACATCATAACACATACTGTACTGCGGTTTTACTGAGCTGCTATGCTGAAATGTAAGGGTTGAACAAATGAGAGATTTTATATATATATATATATATATATATATATATATATATATATATATATATATATATATATATATATATATATAGATAGAGGGAGCATGATTCTATGAAATCTTTTCAACTGAATTTATGCAGGACCCATTAGTAATTTAGGAACAGGGAGAGAAGAGAACGTGGGATAAGTAGGTACGTACAGGGAAGAAAAGGGGTTTTTCAAAAAGGTACAGAGGTTTGAAAAGAAGGGATTATATGGAGAGAGATAACGAGAACTCATTTCACACAGAGAAGAGCAGCATAAAATAGAAGACAAGGTTCATATGATCTAGATTCCAGCCTCATCAACTACTGTAATGAGGGTTTGTATAATCTGCCATCTGTCCTACAATTACATGTATTCTGTAATTCCAGGGATAAAACATGAGAGGGGGATGGATGTGGCTGCAGTGGAAACGTCCAACTGAGGAAAGCGAGACCGAGAACGGAGCATGAGCAGAATTTTTCTCATACTGTAATGAGAGGCCGGTAAAAGAAAATCACATGTATGCCTTCTGTTTGTCTATTTAGCATTTTTGGATAGACGGATAGAAGAAAGAAAAGCGAGAAGAGACAAATATCATGCTTCTTCTCCTGTGTTCCCACCACCCCCCCAGTCTAGTCACTCTCCCCTGTTACTGTTGTATGACGAGACATGAGAAAGACCTATTTCCTCCTCCAGTCTTGTCACTGCTTGTGTTTCTGTGTGAGAAGCCAGGTGTGAGGACTGCTTGCTACCTGAATCATGTGTCGGTGTTGTGTTCCACACTTCACTCTTGAGTGCTAAGTAATATGCTGTCCAAATCTGCAATACCAGCCTTGATTTTCACACTACATGAGCCAGAAAGCCACACTTGGGCTAGTCCGTTAACCAGGAGACGGTCATTCTATGTGCAATGCCACTGTATTTGCACCTTTGGAATATCTGATTAACATCACTGCACATATTCATACTACATCTAGGAGGATGTGCTCTCTGTGGCTTTAATGTGGGACAGTACACAAGTCACTAATCCCTCTTACTATTCCTTTCTTTCTGCTCCTGACTAGATCAAATTATTCATAATGCTCAAATTCTCTCTGGATCCATGTCGGCTTTTCTGCAAATGACTGTTTATCCCTTTATGACTGGCTACTGCTTGACTCTTAAAAAGGGCGCCATCTCTCTCTCTGATCTCTATCCAGTGTCAGCGTCCTCAACATGCCGGTGTCCTTGACGGACAGAGGATGTCCACGCTAATCCACAGTCACCTCTGGATGAGTTCACCAGCTCAGAACCCTCATTAAGTCACCAGTAGTGGCTGAAAACAACCCGCTAGAACACAGGATAGACTCACAGCACTTCATTAAAAAAAACAAAAAAAAACCCATTACATTTCCTCTCTGTTTCTATCCCTCTCTCTCTAAGGGTGCACAAATTAGAAGAAATAAAGCAAGCAGTCCTTTCATTTTGCTTGTGCACAACAGAGTTGTTGCGCGTGTGGCTCGTATGAATGCTGCCGGATGCCCGTGTGACCTCTGCCAGTCTGTGACAGCTGGCATATGGCACCACTCTACCTCCACCAGCCTGAGTCCACGCCTCTGACAGTGGCAGCTCAGTGGCCCCTCAGACCTCTGCCATTTTGGCCATGCACCAGGAAAACAAGTTAGTGCTGGTAATTAGGACAGATCGCCTAGGAAAGCAAAGCAAGAGCTGCTGCGCTCCATGATTTCTGACGAACTTGGCTGAGGCTTGACGTAGCAGAAGTCTGAGATAAGAGAGGAAGAGATTTTTGAGGACACGACTTTATAGAAATGTATGAAATATTTGACAGATTCATGCTGGATTTGCAGAATATTCACAGAAACTAAATGGCATGTTGCTTTAGGAGTAGGCTGGAAATAAGTCAAAGAAAAAGCATGTTGACTTCTACAAGTGACCTTTGATGCTAGTCACGCTTAATGTAAAATGTAGTTGGTGTGGATGTTGCAAAATTGATTTCCCTCTGAGGCTGCTTCGCTTTTTAAATCCAAACCATAAATAAGAAATTCAGTTTGGTCAATGAAATCATGTACATGTTTTATAAGTGCAAAAGCATCCTGTGGTTTTAACAGTTTTCACATACAAAATGATAAAACAGAAAGCTCAGAAAAAAAGAAAAAAAAACAGGATTTTAATAATAAACAAACAGTCTCTCTGTGCTCAGACCATGAAATCCATTTACATTTGTGCAATTAGTCTACATGGTCCGGATTCAGATAGCTTGTTTGGCTGCAGTCCGAGCTTGGCTGTTTCATATCAATGTGACTTCTCATTTTCTAAGTAGCACAACTTTAAATTATGCTAAAAGCATAGTCAACAACTAGATGCAGGGCCCTCAATATTCAGGCAACAGCTGTTTCTAGGCCAGATGATTAAAAAAACAGATATCATCCACATGTGACAATTTACAAATGTACAAAGTGTTATAAACAAAGTAAAAAAAAAAAAAAAATGTGGATTTATGAATGTATTTTAGCGGTATATTTTAACTTCATGGCTGATTTTGATATTGTATGTATTGCGTTGCTGAGACGAGGCACAAAGGCAAATGCAGGCCTGGACTTGCTTACAGGAGAGTCTACTGAAATAAAACAGAATAACTAGAGTAACCGCCTCGCGGTTGTATGCCCCTGCCCACCGGTCAAGTTGCAGTCCAAAATATATGCTAATAAATAATCCATGTCTGTCCAGACTCATATGTAGTGAATACTTCAAAGGAATTTACTAAAAGGTATTGTCACGATCTGTCAAGTGTGTGGCGAGGCTTGGACCCAAATGCAGTTTAGAAGTAATTTATTAAAACAAAAACAGTCTTACACAAAATGTCCTCCGGAAGGTAGCCAGGCAGGAAACAAACGAAACACAGAAGCCGACATACAGAAACAGCACGCAACAAAATACAATGAGCCGACAAGAGACAAAGACAGAACAGGAACTAAATACACCAGGTAATGAGGACTAACACTGGACAGGCGACACAACAGGTGAAACAAATCAGGGTCGGGCAGAACAATCAAAAAGGCGGGAAACAAACAAAGACAGAAAGAAAGCTAGACAAGACAAGGGAGACAAGACAGACTACAAAATAAAAACAGGAAACAGAACATAACAGAAAAACAAGACTACCACAATAAGACAGAACAATACCAAAACCCTGACAGGTATTAAGTGTATCTTTTGGAGGAATAGAAGTTTTTACTATATTGACACGTATGATTCCAGTAAATAATAAATAAATAGTGAGAACCATGTTGTCTTCACTTGAGAGACTATTTTTACAGAGAAGAACAAAGGACTGATAGCTAAATCGTTTCATTTTAGGGTGACCTCTTACCACCAGTGCAGGGACAGCAGATGTAAAACAGCCTCCAGGCTAATTCTGGCACATTTTACTTTTATGTATTATTAGTGTGCATTGTCCCTGATAAATAAACCTGAAATAAATAAATAAATAATAGAGCCTCCTCACATGGTGCATCGACAGTCACGGAAGCTCAATATCAGCAAAGGCAATGAGCTTGTGGTGGGCGACCAGAGGAACAGGATAGAAATCAAAGTTGTTTCCATGACAGTAGACAATGCTTCAAATTCTAAAACGTGGCTGCTTCACACACACATCTTCTACCCAGCAGCACAGAATATTGATACAGTTACCACCCAGTTTCAAGGTGGGCCCCCAAGAGTAATGTCACCAATTAAGTATCCTACCAAATGTAAAATATGGTAACAATCTCCCCTCCTGTTCCTGAGTTATGTCGTTGAATAACGGCCAGAAAAGCGTTTTTGCAGAACATTGTGATGTCACAGTGAAGTTGACCTTTGGGATATAAAATGTCATCACTTCGTACTTTTTTCCTATTAGACATTTGTGTGAAATGTTGCCATAATTAGCTAGGAATTCTTGATTTTTTTGTGAGGTAACAGTGACCTGGTCCTTTGACTTCCAAAATCTAATCAGTTCATCCTTGAGTCCAAGTGGATTTTTGTGCCAAATTTGAAGAAATGTCCTGAGATATCACGTTTACAAGAATGGGACAGACAACCCGAAAACATAATGCTTCCAGCCATGGCTGTGGCTGACGGGGAGGCATAGAAACACAGATAAAACACACAATACAGTACTGTAACATTATCAGGCACATACTGTGTTCAGCACCCTGTAATGCTGCCTTGTGCAGAAGATTACATGCTTAATGCTTTGTGGAGTACAAGGCATTGAATGATAGAGAATCCTGTAAAAAAAAAAGTACAGTATCACTGCAGTCAATGAGATCTACTTAAATATAACTTGTGCATCAGTCATTTCCTATTATCCATCTCATTCTGTGTGTATGAACTGTTAGGTTCTCTACAGTTTGCCCTGTGCTGTTCAGCAGAGATAGTTAAACTCTACTTCAGGTAGAGAACGACTAATAAATCATATTTTGCAGATTAGCCTTACAGACACACACACACACACATACACAATCCTTTAATTAAACCCTGCTGAACAGGTTACATATATAGAGGCACTTTTCTTATCACAAATTGGCTGCTTAATTGCCCTGTCTGCTGCTCCCTTTGTTACAGCGGGTGTGTAAGCTATATCAGTAAGTGAGCTGAAAAATTAGGATAAATCAAATCAACTTGTGATCTTTAGGACATAGGTGCCTTTAAATATAACCCGCTAATGGTTTTGGATGAAATATTATCATCCTCACACAATAAGTCATCTTTATAACCGCAAGGTACATTTTGTTCTTCCGATAATAGCACCAGAGAATGAATGTATCTCTATTTGACCTCAAATATCAACTGCCCTTAAAAGGACAAGTGAAAGAAAAAGGGAGTAAGACATCTGCTGCTAAATTACGTTTCACAAAAAGCACCTAATTACCAAGCCAGTGATAAAGCGCCATTAGTGAAACCATTTTCAGGTTTAGCTGATAAGTCACACAAATTGCAAAGCAACTGATAGGCCTCAACATAATAATCCTTATCCGTCTGAAAGATGGAAGAAAGGGGTTAAAAAGCTGATGATTAAGGGCTAAGGGCAGTCCTCAGAAAAAAGAAACAAATAAGAAAAGAAAGGAAAGCAAATAATTTGGGTTACCTCTGCTTTCCATGGCAATTTCTTGTGACCTTGGCTGAGGAACTTCCTGATGCGGGTATGGTCTCTGCCATTAGTGCCTCCTGTGATTTGCTCATCATCCTTGAAAAAATACAGCAGAAAAAAAGACACTTATTCCTCCAACCGTCATCCAAAAAAGAGACATTAATGAAAGGAGAAGACAAGTGAATGGTGTTTTTTTAAATCTCAGGGGCAAAAAACTACAGTCAACCATGCATTAAGGCATCCATCCATCCATCATTAGGAACACAAGTCTTCTCCATAAGCCAGATAAATGATATGAGACAAAATAGCATTCATGGAAGCATTAAGCAGCACCTACTGTACATTACACACCACTAATAATAACAATGCACACACACACATTGTGAAATAGCAGGCCAAGGAAACACAGGGTTATTTCCTCAGAAGGCTACTATTTAGACACTACATTACATTTAGCTAAGTCCAAAGCAACTTACAATTGCTATATACATCAGAGGATATCACTGACTGGATATCTGGAGCAACCAGGGGTTAAGTGTCTTGCTTTATTTTTTTATTGCTTCTATTGGTTGATGTAGCGCAGTGGGATTCAAACCCAGGTCTCCCACACCAAAGGTATGTGTCATATCCACTGCGCCATCACCACCCTGTGACCCCTGGGGAATCTCCTCTTAACCATTCACTCCTAATCCAGCGTTTGACTCGCCAATGCCCTAATCTCCAACATACTCTATCCATTCACCCTGCCAGCCAATATCTCCTCTCCAGGAAGCCTAAACTCTCCCGCTGATCTGGGATTTAGCCCGGTCCTCTGGCCAGAGCATTGCACAACTCTTTCTCTGCGGCCTGCTAGGAGGCATGTTAATGT
The DNA here is from genome assembly GCF_031162955.1 of Sander vitreus. NCBI lineage: Eukaryota > Metazoa > Chordata > Actinopteri > Perciformes > Percidae > Sander > Sander vitreus. The sequence goes on from NC_135862.1 coordinate 23,489,733, forward strand.
CAATGCAGTGGTGTGACAGGCAGGACAGAGCGAGAGAGAGAAGCGGAAATTTGCGGCCAGCTATGAGGAGATAAAAGGCTCCCAGAGAAGGAACCGAGACGCAGAGCTGTTAAAATGAGTGGCAAAGCATCCTCAATTTGGCAGGGATGTCAAAGAGGAGACATAACTCCACTGAGACAAGCTGGAGAGGTTTTCAGCGCCCCTGAAACGAGGGGCTTTTGTAGAGAAGGCACCAGTTTTTGCAAAAGAATCAGGGGAGGAAAAAGACACATTTTAAGTGGAAGAGGCAAAGAGACAGAGCTGTCGGATGGCAAACCTTTGATTACTGTTTTAACTTCCAAGGGAGAGAGATGAAGGAGGGCAGGAAAGGTAATGATGAAGAAATGTGACAACAGGCTCCCGTCCTGTCTGACACCAGAGGAGCGCAGTGTTTGTGCGTACCCAAAGACTCACAAACCTCTCCAGCACTAGTTTTGTCTGTAACACACACACACACACACACACACACACACACACACTCTGAATCACAGGTAGATGCGCTCACTTGAAGGACACAACGTTCATATTGCATCTACAGGTGTTGCGCATGAAACAAAGACAGCAGAAGAATGAAAGTACGTGACAAGACTCAGTGGTCAGTAAAATACAAAGCATAGACAAAATGTGAATTTGTTTGAAAATGCAGCACCTGCAGCAAAGTGATATTTTCTGGTACTTACAGTAGAGTATGTTCAAAAGCTTACATAATGCTTGGCTTTTGTATACCTTCTACAGCAAATTTCCATTCATCATGATGCAAATAGAAATAAAGCCATGATGAAAACTGGATATAATTATTGGCTCTGGATATCTACTATAATGAATCATAGACACACAACTTTAAATATAACACATTTTTCACGTTTGACATTCAGGATACTGAATGCTAGTAAAGCTTGTACACATTTATCTAAAATAGAGTTCAACAGCTTTCTAAGAATAAGAATCAACTTTGAACCTTATCTTTAAGTTCCGCAGCTATTTCTATTTTTGCATTCAAATCATTACAGCTTGTGGCCGGTTAGCTCAGTTGGTAGAGCGGGCGCACATAAGCACAGGTTTATTCCTCAATGCACAAGGTCCAGGGTTTGAGTCTGACCTGTGATGGTTTTCCTGCATGTCTCCCCCCCCTCTCTCCCCTTTCATATCTCAGCTTTCCTATCCAATAAAGGCAGAAATCCCCCCCGCCAAAAAAAGAATCATTACAGCTCTGTTTCCTCATTAATGTTTTGCATTACTGAGTGCTTCTTTACGTTTGAGGCGTTGTTTTTCTTGTCATAAACACTAGAAAGCTCTGTGATTTGGACTGTGAATTGTCTCTGTGACATTAGGCATGTTGTTGTGAGATGAGCCAGGCCTGCGCAGAATCGATCACCGGCGATCGCCGCCCAATGCATGCCGGTTAGATTTGTGTCCGACTTGATCCTGACTTGCTCTGATGTCATGCACATGTGGACAACGATACCCTCACGAGATCAAGGCGGCCGCAGGTTTTAGAGCCAGGTGCTGCAGTTGCTCTCCACTGACTGCAAGACCCAGGGCATGATGGGAAACGCCTGGCTCTTAGCTGATCCAACAGCTGATGGGTTCAGAATCGACTCAACATGATGACGTTTTATATAAACTTTTTATTGTTTTTGAATTGTAGGGATTTTAATTGCTATTTGTCTGATTTAAAGGCTTATAGTGATGTTTAGAAGTTTAGAAGACTACAGCAACAGATCGCAGGTAGAGCATTTTAACAGCTACTCTGTTTTAATAGTAACAACTGGAGACTGTGTACAAGCTGATATATGGGTCTTATAACATTTTATTAAATCGGAATCAGACCTAACAGGATGTGAGTGTTTCTGTGACTTCCTGTTCAGCCTGAAGGCTGCTAGAATAAGGTTGTAAACTGTCCGACTTGACCACGGCTTTTTGTCACTACCCCCAGCTGCTGCTGCATGCTCTCGTCCACTTTACAGGCGAGGCGCAGTTCATCTCGAACAAGCCTATTGTTTGCTCACTGCTAGACACAAACCAAGCGCCAGGAGCAGGCAGTTCAGTTCAGCCAATCAGCTTTAACTATTAGAACAGGTGCAATGACTGTCTGAATGATGATGAAGGATTATCCATGTAGGCAAAAGGACTTCTGCGGATCTGTAGTTACTGATTGTAATTAAAAGAGACAGTGTTTAGGAATAATATGTTGTCAACCCCAAAAGAGCAAACTCTAAATTGATTGCTGCCGACTGTAATTCACACAGACACCACTTTCTGAAAGCGCTGTCTCAGCTCGATCCAACTCAAAGTCTGCTTATCAATGCAATACTAAAAGGTACAGTTAAACTCTTTGACCTGAGGTTGCACTACATCTATCAGCTCTACCTCCTTTTCCTCTATAGTGTATAACGACTTTACACTTTGGCACAATGTTGTCATCACTTATAGCGCACTACAAATACTTGTACACATTTTGCTTGACTCATTACTTCAGAGTTACAGTTTCTAATTTATAAGCAGATCTTCATTTTCCTGGCACTGGGCCCAGAACTGTGTTTCACTGATAATTAACGTTGATGCTAAGGGGCCTGTCAGATGGCCTTATGTATTAAACATTGCATCAAGGCATAACAGGGAATATCAATCACACTGAAGAGAGAGTGCCTATTTATCAAGTGTTTACATTGCTATTTACCTTGTCAGTCAAATAAAAAGACAAATGGTATTTTACAATGTGTGCATTTGTCTGCTATGGGAGCAATGCATCAGAACAGAAACACTGAGGGAGAGCAGCATTTAATCACAGCTGAACATGAAGTTGTTTCATGTACTGTATGAGCATGCATGGCAGAGTTGTGAACCTCAAAAGGATTGATTGATAGAATAGCTGTCCGATCAGTGAGCGTCTGTCCCTGATATCAATCCATCCCACTAGTCATGAAAGCTCACTGTAGTGGGTGCTAACCTCCCAGTAGATTCCTTCGAGACTCCCCGCGTTCATACAGCAAAATTCAAATGGATGACCTTGCTGATCCTAGCCCAGGGAAACAGCTGGAGTGTCCTAGAATACCAATGAGCTTAATTAATCTCCCTTATTAAACATAAACAAGCAGCAGTCTGTAGGGAGGGGAGATGGAGCAGAGCAGAGATCTGGGGCTCCTTTCACAAATCTCTTCAGCCACCCACCACGATAACCCATGCGAATGAGCTTGGCTCAGGCGGCTCCCAAAAGTCCACAAATCATAGTTTCATTTCCAGCGACGTGCAACATGAAAGTTAATAACCAGTGTGGAATAATAACATTCTTCACATTTTTTCATTCATGTTACCGCCACAGAGATGTACATTATGTTAGTTAGTCACCCTATAATAATAATAATAATATAAACACTTCCAATTTTTCATCCTATAGTCTCGCTGAATCAACAGTGGCTCCTGGTCACTAGATGTTCATTGTTCATATTAATACGTGTAGCTGGAAGCAAAGCTACCTGAGTGACATTTACTGCAGCAATGACTAATGGCCATGATTCATCACCAAAAAGAAAAGCTGTGATGGTGACACTTCTGAATCTGATACAGAAAGCATATTCAGATATTGTGCATCAGATAATGTTGGATAAGAATGTGACAGAATATCACCATAGACCAGAAATGTACAATATACGTGACAACATGGCTGTGATGCATACGCTGAGCAATTTCCACAGAGAGGAATAAAAAAGAAAAGGGTAAAATGAAGGGAAGAGACAGAAATAGAAATAGAGAACAAAGACATAAAAAGTGGCAGACTGGAGAATGAGCAACAGAACACAAGACAGATGAACAGAGACAAAAACAGAAGGGAGAAAAAGGTGACCAATGGAGCAATAAAGAGATAAAAAAGCACAACTGAGAGAAGATCTTTGATCGGTAGTGCACAATGCATTGTGCCAGTCTGGTTCTCAGAAATCCCTCTGGCACATTGAATGTCTGACGCAACTGTGGACTGCCAGACTCTCTTTCCCACCTCTCTTTACTGAACAGACCAAACACACCAGTGTTTGCTTGGTTTTTAGAGCAGTACCACAAAGAAGTATTACACACTCACCAACACTACGGCTCAGTATGTGATGTGACTACAGCTGAAAAAAAAAATTCAGTTCACAATTCTCAGGATACACTGGATACCATGCAGTTTCTCTAAACCGCTGAGAATAATAGCAACTTGTTTTGTCACATCCTGCTCCATCATGTCCTTCTTTGAAATTGTGGTTTATTGAAATGAATAATGCTTATCCATTGCTAGGTTCATCCAAACAAAGCTAAAACTTGGGACAAAGGCAAGTTTCGTGGTCACATTGAGGCTTTCAATTGCCACTCGCAAACACTCACATCTAACACTCCACGTTATAAAAAAGCCCGCAATAGTAACACATCATACCTTACATTACCTTACCCAAGGTTAACTACACAGTTTCCCTCATCTGAAATGCTAAAGAAATGTAAAAATCATATTAAAAAAAGGAAATGTAGGTGAGTTTCAAATCGATGCTTGGAATTTACAGTATGGTTTAGAATAACAAAACTTGATTGAGGAGTCCTCTAAGCATTGCAGCATTTAACTAAAATGGAAGAAGTCTGTCTGTCTGTTTGCATGTCTGTCCTTCGATTTTCTCGACAACCGTTCATCCGATCGACTTCACACTTGGCAGGTGTATTGCTGAGGACCCAAGAAAGCGTAGTGTCGATGTACAGGACATATGTATTATAGTGTGTTATGTACATACTGTGTAGTGTATTAAAAGGAGACCCCTAATAACTGTTATCGCCGAACAGCATGCTGGGTAAAGCTTGCTCTCCTTTGCTCACTACAGTAAACTCAAGAACAGATGAAGAACAAGAGACTGGAGATGTTATGTTGGAGGAAATTCAAACATTTCAAGCATCAGCTATGTAACTTTCAAAATAAACGCTTTTGTTGCCAGAAATAGCCTGGTCCAAAAAATAGCTAGCTGTTAGCAAATACTCTAGCATTACTAGGGGACGCAACTACGTCATGGCAGGTGTATTGCTCAGGACCCGAGGAAGTGGAGTGTCGAGTGTGAAGTTGTTTGGATGAGCACTATTGAAAAAGCTGCAAGCAGCAATACCGAAGGCCAAGCAATCGGCCCATTACGAACAGGCATGTTTTGAACGGGCACTGCACTGGTTGCAAAGAATAGATGAAGACCAACGTGCAAAGAATGTTTTGCAGCGTTTAGAAAACAGTGCCGGGAACAATGATGAAACCTGTGATTTTCAATGCTCTGCAAGATGACTGAGGGATGGGAGTCTGACAAAGACAGAAATTATGTGGCTCTCTTTTATTTCTCTAGGTCACTGTAGAGGACCAATTATGCCACCTCAAGACAGGGAAGTAGAAATTAACTTTATTACCCCTCACAAGACTCTTGCTGGGCTTCAAGAGCATTCACGGCCTTGGACTCTATACTGGGAAAAGGAGCACTACGGGATTATTATTAGAAATGTCTTCAGTGGGACCTACTATATGTGCACCTGGACCTTCACCATCTACGAACACACCCACCATGCTAACACAAACCTGTATGAAATTAAATCAATTTAATCACAAAGCATATGCTCTTTTCAGAAGCTGAAGGGAGAGGAGGAGAGACGTGGAGAATGAGTCAGTGACTGGCCTTTGATCCACACATCTCTTTTGAGTAGTTAAGTTATTGTTAATGAAAACAAAAGATCAATACAGACTGTACTGTACAGTGCTTGTACAATGGTGTTTCCTAAGGTATTTAAAACACAGTCAGAAACATGGTTGTGTTAACTTGAAATACCCTCTATTATTTTGGAAAGGCAGTAAAAGCTTGCTGATGGAAGCTGGCCACTTTGGTATACGTCTAGTATTGGCACATCAGCAAACACTACTGGAAACTGAAATTTAATTTTTGCCTGCAGACTGCCATATGTTGATGTGGCTGCTCCGGGTGTTGGCTAATGAATAGGATTGTCCTGGGCACCATCTCAGTGATCCTGGATCAGCACTTGTGAGCGCTGAGAGGCTGAATAAATCTGCACCCTGATCTCACAATCAGCCGTTCTAGTCTATTTCACGAAGAATGCAGCTTTGGGAGCCCCAATACCTTTACATCCAAATCTCTTTTCCTTCTAACAAAGTGGCTGGCACTGCTGAATAGAAATCAGCCCAAGCACATTCAGTTAAACTATTGCAGAACAAATCCCAGCCAACAGAAAGAAGGAGTGCAACTATTTTTGTATCCCTGTTTGCATTATTCATGTAAGAAATTGCATGCCGGTCAATGGAACAACAGTAGAAAGGCTGAGTGAAGAAGAGAGGGAGAAAAATGGAACATAAATAAGGGACGGCTGCAGTCGATAATAGTAGTGATAGAGTCAGTGGCTCCAATTCATTGGTTGAAAGATTAATGGTGCAGAGATGAGTACAGCAGGGAGACAATAAGAAGCAAAGGAGAAGAATGAGGGAACAGAGGGAGGGAGGTGGGAAGAGATGAATGGTGAGAAGAAAAACTGCAGACAGTTAGGACAGGAGAAGATGAGCAATTATTATCCTGCATTGGTACTTATAGAGTGCTGATTTTAATTTGATGATGATGATAAGTATGTTAATGCGTGCATAATTGTGTTCTGGAGTATAGAAACATAAAGCCTGCTTGGATTGTGTGTGTGCACCAAGGTTATAATCGTTAACGAAAACGAACGAAATAACGAAAACTAGGTGGGAAAAAACACCGTCGCTAACTGAAATAAAAATAAAAACGAGGCATTACAAAAAAACGATAACTACACTAAAACTGTAATGTCTGTTTGCAAAACTAACTAAAATAAAATAAAATTATCGAGTAAATGTCCTTAGTTTTCGTCTTTGTCAGGTTTGTCCCCATCTCCCTTCCCATACGAAAAGAGTTGAATCTCACTCAACTGTCCCTCCTGACTCCGTTAAAAGGCCAAAATACACTGTGGCCAAATGTGTCAAAACAGTTGCCCCTAATTTCTATGTCTACACCGTCAGCAGCTAGGAACTAACGCCACTGTCCTATAGCTGTCCTATTTTCCCCCACCAACTGCCTGCTCGTACATATCGGCTCCCAATGGCAGCAAAGCTAACAGGGAATTATTCATCTTGTGTCATGCCTAACTTTAGTGGATCATGACATATCGCATAAGGAATTAATCGGCAGATGGTTTGGTTTAAAATGATACCAAACCTTTCTAGGTATGTCAGTATTTGAGCAACAACAAAGTCCAAAATGTGGCCAGACTAGGTGAGGCTTGTTTTCAGCCTAGCCGGAAATGTCTTTTGCTGTGTGATTTGTTGTTATCCACCAGCCGTTTAAGAGAGGTGAGGTTTAGGAGTCAATGATGGTATAAAAAAAGAGCAGTCAATAAAATATATATATATTTTTTTTTTATTGTGAATCACTGCAACCATGAGAGGTCCTTGAGCATACAGTCATAAATGTGCACACAAATGTTTTGGGCTGATAGGTCCAGTAGTATGCGAGATTAGCTGCAGACAGAAACACATGCACGCATGCACGCACACACACACACACACACACACACACACACACACACACACACACACACACACACACACACACACACACACACACAATTAAATGCATGATCCAGGCTAAAGATAAGCCTGGCGGAGATAATAAACACGTTTTCGCCAATAGCCTGCGCAATATAACTTCTTGGTGTAAAAATTATTTCTGGTGCTTTAAATGCAAAGTAAACCTTACCTTACCTTACCTCTTAGCTTCTCTATCACAGTAAGGCTTGGAGGTAAAAAATTAATAAAGAAAAGAGGTCTGTCATCCATATTAGGTCTAGGTTTTCTGTCCAGGCTGATTATCACTGATATGGTGTGACAGGGGGCAGCTGGCAAACAGAACAGATAAACAGTCTACTGCCAACCATCCCTGACCTGCTTGGTGCTGAATCTGACCTAATCAACAATGAGCCTGCTGCGGAGAAACCCAGGCAGTCTCAGACAATGATGGACACACAAACTGACAAACAGGCTGGCTATGCTCTCAGGAAACCACAATGGTGCATTTACTTCCCATCTGTGTTTCTCAGCCCTAAGCAGAGAAAACAGATGTGGATGGATAAATAAATGTTATTTTTCCCTAACTGCCATAAACATACAATCCTATCAATACTGGTCACAGTGTGCTCTGAGTACAGCCACACATTAAAAAGCACCTGGCTGCTTCTTTTGGCAAAGCACCTCCAGCTTTTCAGAAAAGACTATACATAATGACGTCAGGCAAATACTGAACAAAAGTTTTTTTTAGGAGGCCGGTGGTTTCCAACAATAATATCAAGGATGGAAAGATGCAACAAAGTCCCTATACAAAGATTGGTTTTGTTAGTGAGTAAAAAAGGAGCTATATTGTGCCTGCAGTCAAAATTAAAATACATGTTAAACATAAGGAGGCAGTGTAGGATCAAATCTGGCTAATTTTGGGAACATCTGGTAAGTGTTTGCCTATTTTGCACTACCACTTTATCAGATTTTAAACGCACTAATTAGCTTCATCACTAGCAGGATCAGTGCCACCTGCAGGCAATGGGTTTCAACACGTCTTGTCTATAGCTGCTGTTATTGCCAACCCGTTCTCACTCCGAACTTTGGACAGTGGCTGAAGCAGCATGTACACAGGGGTTGGCGAGTACTATGTAAGGGGGAAATTCCGCGTATGGGAGGTTGGTCGGGGTGGTGGATGGGTCAAACACAGGACTTTCACTCAGGAGACCGGGATTCGTGTCCCGCGTGTGTCTTTAACCGTCCCGTTATTGCCTCGTGTCACGGAAGCTGCTTTCTTCTTTAACTGGCCCGTTATTCCCACGTGTCACGGAAGCGTAAGCACACCCACAACCTTTTCCTAAACTCAACCGTCCCGTTACTGCGAGTCACAGAAACATAAGCCCACCCACAAGCTTTTCCTTAACATAACTGCGTCAAAAGGGACGCCAATAGTCCCGACCATGCGCGTTTAGTTAAAGCGCGTTATAAGACGCTAAAGGAGACTTTTAGCGTCAATAACAACGACAAAGGCACCTGACCAAGCGTCCGTATTTTACGAGATGGGAGTGAGAATGTATTGTTATTGCACAGGGAACAAAGGAGTTTGTACACCTATTGCTCTTGAACCGGGGTACTCTAAATCTACGGCCTGAGGGGAGTATTTCAAACTCAAAGTGAAGGGGGTGCTTTGTGCAGTCTTATATAGACCGGGCCTTGCGAAGTAGTTGCTGGTCAAATATAGCCATCAAGGGGGGACTGTAGGATACCTATTACCTTACCCCAATACCTTCACAATATGGCTTAGGTGGTCTTTGACCCTGATGTGCAGGTTACCATACCAGGCATAGCAAAAGTAATAAAGACATAATTTTCTTATCTGCATTAAAAGTATTTAACTTCCTAAGAAAGTACAACCGCTGCTGTCCCTTCTTACAGACCGCATCACAATTGGCATCAAACTTAAGGTTTTTATCAATGACTGTTCCTGCATACTTATACTGTTCAACAAACTCAACTCCAGTTCCTTTAATGAAAATCTGAGATGGTGGGAGATGACTTCCTAAAATCATTGACCATATCCTTGGTCTTTGTGGCATTTGATTGGAGAAATGCCTAATCACACCGCTGGACAAGCTCATCTACCACTGGCCCATGCTCAGATTCATCTTTACAGAGCAGGCTGATGATGACCGTGTCATCAGAGAACTCCAGGATGTGCCTGCTGGCTTCTACAGTCATTAGTGTAAAAAATTTACAGCAATGGGGACAGGACACAGCCCTGAGGAAAGCCAGTAGAAGAGCTGTTCTGACAGATTCACCCTAACCTTCTGAGACCTATGTTAAAATATCTACAATCCAGCCAACAGAATTTACCGTGTCCGTGTGTGTTGAAACATTGTGCATCAAACATGGCACCGAAAACCTCAGCACATCTGGTAGGACATCAAAGCATAAATGTAAGTTGCTAAACTACTCCCTCCTCCCACTACACCGAACAGCTCCCTTGACCTAACACCAGGGATGATTTGAGATAACTCTCCGTCAATGCCTGCCACACACACACGCACACACGCACGCACACAGACACACACACGATTAATTAATACAAAATTAATATGAATTTACCAACCCATAGCAGACATCCACAGACACACTACTTTCACACATATATCTATTTTGTATATAGACCCAATTACCCATTTCAAACTGTCTACACACAACAACTATGACCAACTAAAATGCATACCCACACTTCCAATTGAATGTGTGTGGTGTCTGTATTAGTGTCTGCCTTCGCTTGTACATGTGTGTTTAGTACATGCCCATGCACACGGTTACACACTTCATTATGATAAAAACTGACTTGCTGGGATTAATAAACTAACATCAAGACCCCTAGAAGGTGGTCATGTCTTCATTATCTGTGATCGTAAGTAAAGGCAACACAGACAGAGGACCCCGGCTGCTAGTATTGAGATTGTGAAGTGATTAGCTATGCCTACAATCAATACTTACATCTTCCTATTTTATCCCTGCTGAATAAATACACTGATAGCAACACTCCCACAAAGGAGGTCTAAAGGTCCATTTCCTGCTCTGAATATGTTAAAAACAAGGATCACTCATTATCACACAAGCGCTAATACAGTAGATCAAGAGTCTATTCCTAAGAGAATATGCACTGAGTTCATTAAAAGAACGGATGAATGTAAAGCTTGTAATGTAAACAAAAAATGTTGCATACACTGTACATACTATTTTTACGTAATAACAAGAAAAGCACAGCTGTAATCAATAACACTAACGATAGCTGATTTAGATGTCCCAGTAAACCAGGTGAGTGAGACAGCATGCTGTTAGCAGTGCCCTCCACTGGCACAGCAGCATCTAAAATGGAGCCATTAGTTAAACCTATGTTTGACAAGTCAAAATGTCTGCTGAGATGAAGGGCTACAAGAATTCTCTTAATACATCCATGGCTACAAGCTTGCCGAATGTTAGCTGTTCCAGTGTAGTGTTAATTTCGTCAGACGAGACTAAATATGTTCGTCAACAACCTTTTTTTCCATGACTAAGATGAGACGATGACGAGACTGCGCCAATGTCCAAAAACGCTGACTAAGACTAAATTAACATGCATTATTGTTGACAAAAAAAGACGAGACTAAAATGTTTTGCATAAAATAAAAGCTAAGGTAAAATCTCTCTTCATTTTTGTCTACAATCGTCTCTACTTCAGGCCAATTTTTTCCCCCACAACTTTATCTAAATAAGCGCAATTCAATCAGGCGCGGCTTGGCTGCGGCTCATCTAGAGATTCGGCGTGTCCCCTTTTTTTCGTCTAGCCGTCACACATCCAGGTAGCGATGTGGCCCGGGCGGGGGAGGGAGGGAGGAAGCCAGCCCGGTTCAGCCAGCCTGGTTCAGCCTGCTGGAGAAGCCGCTACAGCGAGTAGCGATGTCCCCCGGCCCCGGGCAAGGGAAGGAGACAGGCTTAGCATGCTGGTGAAGCCGCTCTTAAACAGCTTGCAGAACGGCCGGGGAAATGCATGCAACTGCTGGCAACAAAACAACGTGCTGTAGAGCCCAGGAGCCCTGGCGCTTACCCAATATGTGTCTGTGTAGCCTACGATTGTATTTGCATGAAGGAAGAGGCTCGATATAAAACTAGACGCGTTTAAGAAAGTTGCATTCAACAAAAAGTGTATTTCGTCAGGTAATTATGACATTTAACCAATATTTGAGATTTTGACTGATGATCATTTGACTGAAATGGTTATCAGAAATAATCTCAGAAATTATTTATTTAAAAAAAGACTAAAATGTTTTGACTAAAACTTGACTAAGATACCTTGAGTTCTCTTTTGACTAAAACTAGACTAAAATGATGAGACTTTTAGTCGACTAAAACTTGACTAACAAAAAAAGATATGTGAATGACTAAATATGACTAAAACTAACAAGGACATTTGGCACAAGACTAAGGCTGTGTCTCATTTCTCTGTCTTAGGCTGCATCTCATTTCTCTATCTTACCCCTACCCCTTACCCTTACCCCTTAGTTTTGCATGCTCCCGTGAGAGTAAGTGCTGTCCCAATACTCATTTTGGTCGAGGGGTAGGGCTAAGGTGAAGGGCTATATACCCCTTAACGCCAAGTAAGAACGCAAGCTTACTTGAACAGCAAGGGACCCAGATTCATTGCGCAACAAGGAACATGGCTGCCCGGTCGACCAAAGAGATCCATAAATGTAAGTATTTTCGGCTTAAAGAATTGATTTAAAAATTACGACGGTCTTGTTTTGTGCTCTACACAGTCCTGTACATATATATTGCAACCATATTTGTAATTGAAACGTTTTTAAAAATCGCTAGCTTGCTATGCTAATGCTAACGCTAAAGTTAACGTTGACGTTAACGTTAGCTACAGTGCTTATTTGCACAACAGTAACGCATTTCTCTGCCTTGAATGGACTCCATGCATGTCTACAGTGTTAACTAAACTCCATTAGCTACTTTGGAGACATCGATACGTGCTTTACACTGTCCTGTATCACACAGGGACGCAGGAGGAAACCCAGCAGATCCACTTTCTGAAAACGAGCAGAAGCCATTCATTATTGTATTGGTACTGTATTATTGTAATCATGTGTAATTCATTCCTGTTCATGCACCTGTACATTGTTGTTGGTTATGATACAGGACACTAATGAAAGAAATGGGGTATGAGGGGAAAGGTTACTGGCCAACAGGCATCAGAATGGGGTCTGGAATTTCAGAATAGCTGTAGTTTTTTGTTTGTTTGTGGTCTTATTGAAATTTATTGAAAAGATTTCTGGTACAGGATATACAATCCTCTATCCCAGACTCTAAAAGACACAAAACAAATGTATGTATATATATACACATATACATACATACATACATATATACACATACATACATATATATATATATATATATACACACACATGCATATATATATGTACACACACATATACACCTACACACATACATGCACATCTACAAAAACACATTCAATTCATAATTGAAGTTTTCTAAAAGTTCATAAATAAATTACATAAATTAATTACATAAATTACTGACAAGCTTTATATTTATACATTACACATTTTGACAAGCAAAATGCATTCAGCCTATTCTTAAAGGAATTAATAGAAGGGGAACGCACAACTTCTTCTGGAAGGTCATTCTATGATTTTACCGCACGGAGTGTGAAAAAGTTCTTTCTCTTTTCAGACAGGCATGTTCTAGGGTAAAGTTTTAAAGAATTCCCTCGTGTCTCGTACCTATTGTTCATTTATTGTTGTCTTGTGTGTCTTTTTTTAGTTTTATACATTTGAGTGCCTTTTTTTATATGTGTGTGACATGTAAGTTACGGTTCTAATAGTTGTAATAATGTTTACTTTATTGGGCAATAAAGACAGCTTTTTGTTAACAAAGAAAGTGTTTCTGAATATCAATGACATTCAAAACAGTGATAACTGAAACAGATAAACAACACACCATGCAGAGTGTATACAAATATTTATTGCAAACAGACCTAAGTATGCATGATGATGTCCCATTTCATAGGAGTATGTTTTCACCCCTACCCCTTACCACTCGTTTTCGAGGGCCAAGGGCTAGGGGTAATAAGGGGTAGGGGTAAGGGGTAGGGGTAGGGGTAAGACAGAGAAATGGGATTCAGCCTAAGACTAAGTTAACAAATAGGTGACAAAACTAACACTATTCCAGTGGTGTGGTTCTGCTATCAGTCTGGGCCACAGGAGAAGTGACTGACACTGTGCAGCAGTTTCAGCTGTTGTCAATTGACAACTACCGCACACTCATGGCTATTTATCTCCCCTGTCGTGAACAACAAGCCAACAATACGTTTTCTGGGGTGAGAAAAGAAAACATCCACGGAGTAACAGTCAGTGTTCACAAGCTCTTATACCTGCATGTGTATTCCACTGAGTAAAATAACAATTTTAGTTAAGATAGTTAGTTAGGAATGATGTGAAATATGAAATTAGTATTCAAAAAAAGCTGTGTATCATAAATGCATCCACATGTTTAAGTGCATGACCTTACACAAGCAGTTACATCTAGAACTTACAGCAAACAAGACATACTGACCATGTAATGTGTGTTGCAGCACATTTCACATGCGGTATCTGAGATATGTAGGTTCCCTTCTGCCTGCCCAAATTCTGCAACTGACATTTCTGCTGACCAGCACTCCCGAGCTCTCTGTCCTGCTTTAGTATTTTCTTCCCCCCATCCTTCTTCCTAGGGCAATTTTCCAGCTCTTTCCTCTCTTCTTTTCTACTAAGAAATACTGTTTATTTCAGTGTGATTGAACTTCAAGTCCAGAGAGAGCTAAATGAAAGCTCAATAAAAAAGCTGCCCCTCCCTGTCTAGATGCATGAAGGACCACTTATTACGTAAGCTCTTTAAGTGCTCTTTATAATATTCACCAAGCACTCAATTTAAAGTATTCTGGTGTAACCCAAAACTAACCAGGATTAATGGTAGCAGAGTAAGTAACTATCGTTCGTAGCTAAAGTGTGATAAAAAAAAATATTCTGAGGAAAAAGGAAAACAAAGAGACTAAAATGAACAAAACCACACAAGAAAAAGTTCCAATTTAGAAATCTTGAAAAAAAGCTGTCATGAAAATAAATATAAAAAGGCTTCAATTTGTTTGACTTTGCTTTGCTTTTAATTTTGGAGGCCAGCCAGTAGAAAACGGGGAGATGAGGTGAACTTGTGGCCACAACAGACTCAATTTTTAACTAACTTAAACAAACACAGGGATGTGTCAGCAAAGCCTGTGGCACCGGCAGGGGATGACTTTCACTGTTTTTTTTTTAAATTTTGTTTTCATTTTTACCTTTTTATCCTTCCCCCACACTTTCCTTTCAACTTGTGCCATCACCCCTGGGCCCAGAGAACATTTCAAACTCAGTCTTTCATCTCAAAGAAAGCTACGCTTCAAAAGCTCAACATTCATGCATGGATTCTGCACATGTACGTATATGTGTGTTTCAGATGACCGGCATCTTTGACCTTTGTGACGTTAGCTTTTTAAAATACCTCCTTTGCTACTGGAACCACTGTTTCTTCTTATCTCTTGGAGCCTCTATAGTCCTGTCAGTGCAACTCAAGTAGACAGTACAGACATGAGCAGCTTTGAGGAGGAGGCCTCTGGTAAATAAACTGTGTCAAAACATTCTCTCCAGCTCTCTGCTCCACAGCACACTTCATCGACTGCACACCTGTTTGGAGATCTCACATCCACCTGTTTGGTCTCAAAACCATGTCTATGCCTCACTTCCACTTTCTCCATGCTTCCCTTCACATGCCTCTATGATGCACCGTGTTGCGTCGACACCTGCAAACATCCCTCATCCCCTTCGTCACCAACACAGACAGAGAGTAATTAAAATTGCTCCTGCTGCTTTGTGTTTTATGTCCCTGTCAGCCCGCTATAGCCTTGGAGCCACTTCACAGCAATGTTCCGCCTCCGTTTTGCCCAATAGCTCTTTCACAACACCAAGTCACGCTGCAAACTGCTGAACAGGGGTTAAATTCATGCAACTTTATTCCTAAAATTATACAGCTAACCTGACATATTGCTCTCACATATGAGAAATATTTCTGTATGTAAGCATTTATTTACAGCATTTTGGGTTAGGGTTAGGTAAAAATAAGACAAAATGTCTACCATACCAAAGAATGAAATGTCAAACAAGTTGTAAAATACGGAGGTAACTTTTTTTTATGGTATATATGTATGGTGTGTTTAATTATAATAATAAAGGTCCAGACTCCAGACACTGGATGGCTGCTGTATTTGAACTTATGCCAGCTTCACCTGTCATGTTACACAGAGAGCCTGTGTTGTGTGAGCCATGCGATATCTACACACCTAAAAAACAACACATTGCATAGAAAATGACAGCATTTAACATTTTTGCTGTGTATTTCAGTGGAGATGGATGGCGGCAAGAAAAGCACAATGAATCTTCATCATAGTCCGTCATTGTTTCTCTCTCGCCCATACACACCCACAGTCCCAAGCTGCTCCTTTGTCTTCAGGCTACTGTTTGTGTATCTCAGACCTCATGCTCGCCCCAGTGCCTTTACCCATCCTCACTTATGTTTTCTATGCATTCATCCATCCATCCACCTGTCCGTCCAATCTCTGGACACCTGGAAGGAGGCGTAGAAGTAATTTTGGAGCTTATTCCAGGACACTGCGTCCTATTTACAGCACGCCCACATTGTTCTGGAGCCTCCATCGATATGAACCAGGTGCGTGGGTCGTAATTTCATGTAGCTGCGGGCGCCTTGTCAGATCGAGATGGCGTGTACTGTACTAACATATACCACCACCTGTAATACAAAACTCTTCAGGAAGCCCACACTGTAAGACACCACTCACTTCTTCAGTGTTCTGGATGTATTCAAGGATTTTTACAAATATACTTTGTTAGAGAACACTATGTGAAGACATTGGCCTTCTGTGTACTGTACGGTTCATATTATTATATTGTTTGTGTGTGATTTAGGTCCTGTCTTGTTTCACTCTTCAGCAGACTGACAGAAATCCCTAGAAAACTTGAGATGGTACAGCAATAAAATCATTGCATTTTGAACTTTTATTGCATTATTGCAGTTTCCTATGCTGCAGGAGGATAATGATTGGCTGCAACACGGTGGTTGCTTAGGGTCACCTCTTTCAAATTTCACTCTGTACGTCATCATCTCTTCTTCTGCCGCTGTGTCCATCACATCTACGCACAATTTTGTGTCCACCAGTCTGTCTGATTCTCTCTCTGCACCTACTGTACATACAATTCTGGAAATAGTATAACGGGTCATTTAACATGTATATTATACAGTCCCTCTTTTATGGCTCTAGGTGTAATACAAATTCAACCAAACCTTCTGTAGCTTTTCCACATGACAAAACCCAAGTACTCCGTCTTTTCAGTTGTTTTTTTCACCCTACATTTCACACAAGTCATGTAAAATGATCCAATCAAAGAACAAACTATGTCATTCTTCACAGTGAAGCTTGAAAGAAGTTTTTTTTTTTTTTAAACGGTATATGAGTAGCCGTTTTACCGCTGCATGTGTGCAGTGGGCTTGTATCTGTCATTGCTGAAGCTTTAAATTATCAACGATGTTTGGCTTGCACATTGTTAGTCTTCATTAGCTGTTTGCCAACTTCCATCCTATCCATTAAACCACATTATCTGCAAATAACACCTAAACCTCTTCTGTAAATCAAACACTCACACTTGCATTAATTATGGCAACATAAAATCCTCTGGACACTGAGAGAGACATGTTGCATACAAACAGATCCAAGCACTGGCCACTGTTGGTTTGTCTTCACACTCCTGTGGTCATACGTGAGACAGAGTGAGGTGAGAGAAATGATCAATATTGCAATACATTATATGCCCTCTTCCTTTATCCGTGCACTGGCACTTGTGTATTGCTATTCGGTGACTTAAAGGAACACCGTAACCCCCAGAGTTAGATAAGTCCATAAATCAGATACCAGAAAGGTGAAGCACGGCTACTTCTGCTACTTGGGCGGAGTGATATGCTTGTACCTGAGAAGCACCGGACAGAGAGTAGAAGTGCTTCGCTTTTCTGAAACTATCGTTCCCAGTTTGTATACGGTTAGAAGATGGCTGTGTCTCATGTGACCTTGTTATTTGTACACAGTGTGACTATACAAATCACAACTTGTAAATAGCAACATGTTGGCGTTATTTTGTCACTTATTTGGAGCAGTAGGCTAGCTGGAACCGATTACCTTCACGATCCATGCTAGGCTAAGCTACCGGTGGAGCTGTCGGAAAGAGCTACGACGCGCACCGAGATGAGAAGGGTATGTATGGACTTATCTAACTCTGGGGGTTACGGTGAATAAGCTAAAGTCCCAATAAGTCGGCGTGCTCCTTTAAGCCATGAAAAGAAAGCAGGCAGGCAGAAATGCCGACACAATTTCATGTAAAAAGAAAACCAAAATTGCATTCTTCAAGGCAACTTTTGCAGATGACAACAACAACAACAAAAAGCTCAGAACAGAACAGATGTGAGATGATGGAGACATTTCAAGCCTCGCAGGGTGTGGCTGTTGGATGGTTCTAAATACTTCAGGGGGAACTTTTA